>NW_027455208.1:2500-42286 GCF_040206685.1 Ascaphus truei
GAGAGAGAGAGAGAGAGGGGGCGTGAGAGAGAGAGAGAGGGGGAGAGAGAGAGAGAGAGAGGGGGGGGCGAGAGAGAGAGAGAGGGGGGCGAGAGAGAGAGAGAGAGAGGGGGGTGAGAGAGAGAGAGGGGGGGCGAGAGAGAGAGAGAGGGGGGGCGAGAGAGAGAGAGGGGGGGCGAGAGAGAGAGAGGGGAGGGGGCGAGAGAGAGAGGGGGGGCGAGAGAGAGAGGGGGGGCGAGAGAGAGAGGGGGGGCGAGAGAGAGAGGGGGGGCGAGAGAGAGGGGGGGCGAGAGAGAGGGTGGGGCGAGAGAGAGGGGGGGCGAGAGAGAGAGGGGGGCGAGAGAGAGGGGGGGGCGAGAGAGAGGGGGGGGCGAGAGAGAGGGGGGCGAGAGAGAGGGGGGCGAGAGAGAGGGGGGGCGAGAGAGAGGGGGGGCGAGAGAGAGGGGGGCGAGAGAGAGAGGGGGCGAGAGAGAGGGGGGGGCGAGAGAGAGGGGGGGCGAGAGAGAGGGGGGGGCGAGAGGAGAGGGGGCGAGAGAGAGAGGGGGCGAGGTGATGTGACACATCTGGTATCCTACACACACTCTCCCTCGCACACACTCACCCATATACACACACACACCCATATACACAGGGGGAAGAAGAGGAAAGGCCGTGCGACCGAGCACCACCACCCACTGCCTCCCCCCCCCCTCCACCCCCTCACGACCATCTCCCGGCCTGCTCGGGCAGCCACGGGACCGTGGGGAAGCGGAGACCAAGGAGGTAAGGGGGGGAACACCCCCGCTACCATCTCCAGCCCCACGCGGGACCGGGGAAAGAAGGGGGGGTACACCCCCACTACCATCACTCGCGGGGTAAGTAGGAAGTGGCGCGGGACCGGTGGAGAGAGGGGGGGACACCCCCACTACCATCACTCGCCCCACGGCGCGAGTATCGGGGGGGAGGAAGCGGGGGAAACACCTTGGCTCGCAGGGAAGGAGCAGAGGGGCCGGAGGATTAGAGTACTTACTCTGCATCATATCTCCGGCCAGAAAGAATGGCCGCTCGTTGGGGGCGGGCTCATATAGAGCCTGGCCGCGCGCCCACAAAGCCTGGGAGCGCGCGCCAATCAGCTGGCAGGTAGGGGGAGTTTTTTTTTTTTCAGGCAGCGCAAGCAGGGAAAATTTGAGCGCGAGCAGGGAAAATTTGAGCGCGAGCAGGGAAATTTTAAAAAACAAACACGTGCTGCTTGGGCCAATATTTACTCGCCCGGGGGTTAAATCCACACGCCCCGGGCGTGTAAATGTATAGGATTGTCGAACACTGTATATATGTATATGTATATGTATATAAATATATATATATATATATATATATATATATATAAGTGCGCAAATTAAGACATTTAAACAAAAATAGTAACAGTTTCTGCCTGAATGTTAAGCTATACACAATAGCACATATAAAGGGAAAACATCTGCGCAAACTGCTAACTAAACCATAAAAATTGAGCACAAATGGACTGGGGATATATTGGGAATTGCTGGATGCTCTGAAAAGAAAAACAAAATATAGTGAGTACGTTTTAGTAAAAATATGTGCGCAAAGGTAGATCGCTACTTACAAAGTAGCAGATGTAAACAAGCATATAGGATATAGAAACCCTCTCCGTCCTGCTGCCTGGAGTGACGATGTGTTTGTCCTCCACATGGAACGCTGAGATCCTCTGCAGTGGATCTCCTCCGGCTGCAGCTACACTCCTGAGCTTCCTGGTTGTTCCTCCGATCTCGCGAGACTGGCCAGCTGACGTCACTCAACCGGAATAACAGCCGCAATGTGAGGATAATGTCCAGGGGTGCTCTGATGTTAGGGGGATTATGCTGGATGTAGATACTGGATAGGGGATGCTTAGAGTTGTCTCAGAGCAGGGGTGGGGAACGTCCGGCCCGTGTGCCATGTAAGGCCCGCGAGATCATTAGATCCGGCCCCCGGGAAGCCTGCAAGAATGGATTTAAAAAAAAAAAAGTTTTTTTTTTTGGGGGGGCCCGCCTCTTCCTACAGCACTGCTCCCCTCCCTTCTCTCCTCCAGTAATGCCGGCTCCTTAGGCTCCGCCCCCTGTCCCTCCCTTCTCTCCTCCAGTAATGCCGGGCTCCTTAGGCTCCGCCCCTCTGTCCCTCCCTTCTCTCCTCCAGTGATGCCGGGCTCCTTAGGCTCCGCCCCTCTGTCCCTCCCTTCTCTCCTCCAGTAATGCCTGGCTCCTTAGGCTCCGCCCCTCTGTCCCTCCCTTCAGGCTCCGCTGCACTGGCTACCTATGCAGCTCCAGCAGCCCATTCACGGGCCCCAGGTAACCCACATGCACCCGTATATATACCCCCTCCCAGGCACCTTACCCACCCCAAGGGGGGAGAGGCCTTATTTTTGTGTGTGTTTGCAGAGGTGGGCTTATTGTGTGTGTGTGTGTGTGTGTGTGTGTGTGTGTGTGTGTGTGTGTGTGTGTGTGTGTGTGTGTGTGTGTGTGTGTGTGTGTGTGTGTGTGTCTATCTGTCTGTCTGTCTGTCTCTGTCACTGTGTGTCTGGCACTGTCACTGTGTGTGTCTGGCACTGTCACTTTGTGTGTCTGGCACTGTCACTTTGTGTGTCTGGCTGTCACGCTGCGCTCACCACAAACAGGACGGAAGACCGCGGGGCTGAGGTGGGGATAGAAAGGCACCGACCCACAACCACGCAGTCCTGTCCGGAATGCGTAGTCCAAGTCGTATCGCGTCGTAGGGTTGGAGAAGTCAGGGTAGTCAGGGTACTTGCCGTGTTCCAGGGTTGGAGAGTCCGGGTAGGTAGAGTTTCGTAGCCAAGGTCCTGGGTAATAGAAGGTAGAGTAGTCGAGTAACGAAGCCGGGGTCAAAGTGCTGGAGAGTGTAGAAATCCAAGTAACAGGCAGGGTCAAACAGGACAGACAAAGTTCAAGACAAAACTAGACAGCAGCGGTGAGCACAATGCATAAACAGGAGTTTATGCTCAGCAAGGAATGCCAGACAGGAGCAGGTATATATGCAGGGAGGATCCAATTACCTTGCAAGGGTGTGGTCCGGTCCTCCAATGGTGTCCGAGCAGCAGTAATTAGAAACAGCCTGCAGGTCATGCTTTCCTGGTGATTGCCTTGGTTGCCGAGCAACCCGCGCGCGTGCGCGATGCGCGTCGCGGAGCGCTGACGTCACGCGGGTGTACGGCCGAGTTCCCTCCCAGTGGGAGGTGTAGGCAGCTTCTCACTGAGCGTGCGTGTACTGCCCTAGCCGTGCGTGTGCGCATAGGAACGCCGTGTGACGCGTCAGCGAGGCGGTCCGTGACTGGAGTAGCTGCGGATGTGACAGTATCCCCCCCTTGAGGGGAGACCTCCGGGCGACCCATAGATGGTTTTTCCGGGTACCTACGGTGGAAGGCATAAATGAGACGGTTGGCATGTACCTGACGATGAGGAATCCACTCTCTCTCCTCCGGGCCATAGCCTCTCCATTTTACGAGATATTGCAATCCTCCTCTGGACATCCTAGAGTCGAGGATAGTCTGTACCTCGTATTCTATTTGACCCTCTACCAGTATAGTTTGTGGCGGTTTAGGTTGCCCCTTGGAGGAAGAGTCTTGAAGGTATGGTTTTAGAAGGGAGGAGTGAAAAACAGAGGGAATTCTCATAGATTTAGGCAGTTCTAGCCGATAGGCTACTGGGTTGATCCTTTTAGTGATGCGGAAGGGGCCAATGAAGCGTGGTGCCAGTTTGGGTGAAGTTACCTTTAAACGAATGTTTTTGGTGGATAACCAGACCCTTTGTCCTACAGAGTACCCTGGGACCTCTCTTCGGTGACGATCCGCTTGTCTCTTCTGTAGTCTACCAGCGTGCTGTAGGTTTAGATGGATCTTCTGCCATAAGTCTTGTAAGTGAAGGATCTTGTCCTCTCCGGCCGGGACTCCAGACTTCGAGATAAAAGAAGGGAGCGCAGAAGGATGGAACCCGTAGTTGATCATGAATGGTGATTGTTGAGATGATTCATTCCGAAGATTGTTATGGGAGAATTCTGCCCATGGAAGAAGTTCTGCCCAGTCGTCTTGAGTATCAGCAACAAAACACCTTAAAAATTGTTCCAGAGACTGATTGGTGCGTTCAGTTTGCCCATTGGTCTGGGGGTGATAGCCTGACGAGAAATGTAGTGTGACGTCCAGACTCTTACAGAACGCTCTCCAGAATCGTGAAATGAATTGGGATCCTCTGTCAGATACTATGTTCCGGGGAGTACCATGTAACCTGAAGATCTCCCTGATGAAAACGTCGGACAACATTGATGCGGTGGGTAGACCTTTCATGGGAATGAAGTGTGCCTGTTTTGAAAACCTGTCCACGACTACGAGTATGGTGTCCATGCCTCTAGATTTAGGCAACTCAACAATAAAGTCCATAGATATGTGTGTCCATGGACGTTCCGGGATCGGTAATGGATGAAGAAGACCCGCAGGTCTGTTGTGTGGCGTCTTGTTCCGTGCACAAATAGCGCATGAAGATACAAAAGCTCGTATGTCCCTCCGCATGTTGGGCCACCAGAACGTGCGTTCGATGAGCTCAGTAGTTCTTTTGGTGCCAGGATGACCAGCTGTCTTGGATGAATGTCCCCACTCCATGACTCTCCTCTGGTAAAGAAGTGGAGTGAACAAACGATCCTCTGGAACCTTGAGTCCTGCTGGGATGTTGTTTTGAGCCTTGGTAATATCAGGCAAGGCGTTGAAAGTACTGGCTGCCACAATGCAAGTGGATGGAAGAATGGTCTCCTGCTGTTCCACCCTGCTATTCTCTACCAGGAACTGTCGAGACAACGCGTCGGCTTTAATGTTCTTAGAGCCTGGGATATATGAAATGAGGAAGTTGAAGCGTGTAAAGAATAAGGACCATCTTGCCTGGCGAGACCCGAGTCGCCGTGCTCCCTCAATGTACAGTAGGTTCTTATGGTCTGTTAATATAGTGACAGGTGTCTCCGTACACTCCAGTAGATGTCTCCACTCCTCCAAGGCCAGTTTGATCGCGAGGAGCTCCCGGTTACCCACGTCATAATTCCTTTGAGCGGAGTAAATTTTTTTAGAAAAATACGCACAGGGGTGAAGTGGAGCTTGAGGATTCTTTCTCTGGGAGAGTATAGCACCTGCTCCTATATCAGAGGCGTCTACCTCTAAGGAAAAAGGTAATGAAGGATCTGGGTGTACCAAGATGGGTGCTGAGGCGAATGCTGTCTTTATCCTCTCGAAGGCCTGGAGAGCTTCGTTAGACCAATTAGTAGGGTCAGCTCCTTTCTGAGTGAGCGCCGTGATGGGTGCTACTACCGATGAGAATCCTTGAATGAACCTCCGGTAATAGTTGGCGAAGCCGAGGAATCTTTGGATAGCCTTGAGGGAGAGAGGACAGGGCCATTCGAGTACAGCTTTGACCTTGCTGGGGTCCATAGCGAGTCCAGTGTCCAATATAATATAGCCGAGAAATGAGGTAGATCTTTGGTGGAAATGGCATTTCTCAAGCTTAGCAAATAAGTGGTTCTCTCTTAAGCGCTGCAAGACTTGTTTGACGTGAGTAGTATGTTCCGGTTTGGATCTGGAAAAAATTAATATATCATCCAGGTATACAATCACATGACGGTCCAGAAGGTCTCTAAAGATGTCATTAACAAAGTCTTGGAAGACCGCAGGGGCATTGCACAACCCAAACGGCATAACTCGGTACTCGTAATGCCCGTCGCGAGTATTGAATGCTGTCTTCCATTCGTCTCCCTGTCTGATTCTGACCAGATTATAGGCGCCTCTGAGATCCAGCTTGGTGAAGATCTTAGCTCCTTGGAGTTTGTCAAACAATTCTGTTATTAACGGAAGGGGGTAGCGGTTCTTTATGGTAAGTTTGTTGAGACTGCGATAGTCTATGCAGGGTCTGAGGGTTCCGTCCCTCTTCTTGACGAAGAAAAAACCCGCCCCCGCAGGTGATGAGGATTTACGAATGAACCCCCTCTGAAGATTCTCCTGGATATATAGTCTCATAGCCTGAGTCTCAGGTATGGACAATGGGTATGATCCTCCTCTCGGGGGCATGGTACCGGGTAGAAGATCGATTGGGCAATCGTACGCACGATGTGGCGGAAGTTCTTCTGCTTGACGTTTGTCAAAGACATCGTGGAAATCTTCGTATATCCCCGGCAGCTGTACCCTGTCAGGATCCGTGACCTCCATTCCTGCCACTGCCTTTGGAGCAGACAGGCAATGTTCCAAGCAAAAAGAACTCCAACGAAGTGGCGTGGCCTCTGTCCAGTCAATGACAGGATTGTGGATCCGGAGCCACGGAAGTCCCAGAATGATGTTCGAGGAGGGGGTGTGAATGACATCAAAGGTTATAGTCTCGGAGTGAAAGTCGCTAGTCATGATGTTAAGGGGTATGGTTTGTAAGGAAATGATCGCGGGCTGCAATGGTCGTCCGTCAATGGCTTCAAGACCTACCGGTCGATCTTTGGGTACCAACGGTATTTTATTCTTGAAGGCGAACTTTTGGTCCACGAAGTTTCCTCCTGACCCCGAATCCAGAAAGGCCCGTGTCTGTACTGTGAAGGTCTCACCGGATATGGAGATCGGTAGATAAAACCTCGTAGAGGGTTGAGGAGGGGGAAAAGTTGCAGTACCCAGCGTGATCCTCCTTATACTCACTGGGCTTTGGCGTTTCCCGGCTTCAGCGGACAGTTGAATACCAGGTGGCCGTTATTGCCACAGTAGAGGCATAGTCCCGCTCGTCTTCTTCGTTGCCTCTCGATAGGTGAAAGGCTAGTCCCTCCCAGCTGCATGGGTTCATCTAGGACGGGAGTTGTGGCGAGTAGAGGACCTGTGGTGGAAAAGGAAGATGATTGTATACCTCGGGGGTGTTTATTTCTTTCCTTCCTTCTCTCTTGGAGGCGCTGATCCATCCGGATGCACAGGTCTATCAGGTCCTCCAGTCCAGCGGGACGATCCAGAGCTGCTAATTCATCCTTCAACCGTTCGGACAGGCCCTGCCAGAAGACTGCAGATAGAGCCACATCGTTCCAGGCGGTCTCGGCCGCCACCGTCCGGAAGTCCAGAGCATAACGAGCCACAGTACGGTCTCCCTGAGAAATATTAAGCAGAGTGGATGCAGCCGTAACCCTACGCCCTGGGGTGTCAAACACCCTTCTGAATTCGGTGATGAAGAGAGTGAGGTCAGAGATCAAATCTGGGCGTTGCTCCCAAATAGGAGAAGCCCATGCCAGGGCGGCGTCAGTCAGCAGGGAGATTATGTATGCGACCTTTATTCGTGAAGAAGGAAAGTGAGAGGGCATTAGCTCAAACTGTATGAAGCACTGGTTCAGAAACCCCCGACCACTGCTGGGATCCCCTGCATATCGGTTGGGCGCAGGTAGTCGTGGTTCGGAGGTAGGTGTGATAGGTGCAGGAGTGGCTGCGAGTGGGACGGGGTTGGTGGTAGATACAGTTAAACGTCTAACTTGTTCAGTCAGGGTATCCACGTCTTGTTTAAGTTGGGAAACTAGTTGTTCCTTGTGTGTAAATGAGCCGGTAAGTTGCCGGAAGCATTCCTCATGGGTGTCTAAGCGTCGGGCCACCTCAGCGGCGTCCATGTTTGTTGGGCTGAGCATATTGTCACGCTGCGCTCACCACAAACAGGACGGAAGACCGCGGGGCTGAGGTGGGGATAGAAAGGCACCGACCCACAACCACGCAGTCCTGTCCGGAATGCGTAGTCCAAGTCGTATCGCGTCGTAGGGTTGGAGAGGTCAGGGTAGTCAGGGTACTTGCCGTGTTCCAGGGTTGGAGAGTCCGGGTAGGTAGAGTTTCGTAGCCAAGGTCCTGGGTAATAGAAGGTAGAGTAGTCGAGTAACGAAGCCGGGGTCAAAGTGCTGGAGAGTGTAGAAATCCAAGTAACAGGCAGGGTCAAACAGGACAGACAAAGTTCAAGACAAAACTAGACAGCAGCGGTGAGCACAATGCATAAACAGGAGTTTATGCTCAGCAAGGAATGCCAGACAGGAGCAGGTATATATGCAGGGAGGATCCAATTACCTTGCAAGGGTGTGGTCCGGTCCTCCAATGGTGTCCGAGCAGCAGTAATTAGAAACAGCCTGCAGGTCATGCTTTCCTGGTGATTGCCTTGGTTGCCGAGCAACCCGCGCGCGTGCGCGATGCGCGTCGCGGAGCGCTGACGTCACGCGGGTGTACGGCCGAGTTCCCTCCCAGTGGGAGGTGTAGGCAGCTTCTCACTGAGCGTGCGTGTACTGCCCTAGCCGTGCGTGTGCGCATAGGAACGCCGTGTGACGCGTCAGCGAGGCGGTCCGTGACTGGAGTAGCTGCGGATGTGACAGTATCCCCCCCTTGAGGGGAGACCTCCGGGCGACCCAGAGATGGTTTTTCTGGGTACCTACGGTGGAAGGCATAAATGAGACGGTTGGCATGTACCTGACGATGAGGAATCCACTCTCTCTCCTCCGGGCCATAGCCTCTCCAGTGTACGAGATATTGCAATCCTCCTCTGGACATCCTAGAGTCGAGGATAGTCTGTACCTCGTATTCTATTTGACCCTCTACCAGTATAGTTTGTGGCGGTTTAGGTTGCCCCTTGGAGGAAGAGTCTTGAAGGTATGGTTTTAGAAGGGAGGAGTGAAAAACAGAGGGAATTCTCATAGATTTAGGCAGTTCTAGCCGATAGGCTACTGGGTTGATCCTTTTAGTGATGCGGAAGGGGCCAATGAAGCGTGGTGCCAGTTTGGGTGAAGTTACCTTTAAACGAATGTTTTTGGTGGATAACCAGACCCTTTGTCCTACAGAGTACCCTGGGACCTCTCTTCGGTGACGATCCGCTTGTCTCTTCTGTAGTCTACCAGCGTGCTGTAGGTTTAGATGGATCTTCTGCCATAAGTCTTGTAAGTGAAGGATCTTGTCCTCTGCGGCCGGGACTCCAGACTTCGAGATAAGAGAAGGGAGCGCAGAAGGATGGAACCCGTAGTTGATCATGAATGGTGATTGTTGAGATGATTCATTCCGAAGATTGTTATGGGAGAATTCTGCCCATGGAAGAAGTTCTGCCCAGTCGTCTTGAGTATCAGCAACAAAACACCTTAAAAATTGTTCCAGAGACTGATTGGTGCGTTCAGTTTGCCCATTGGTCTGGGGGTGATAGCCTGACGAGAAATGTAGTGTGACGTCCAGACTCTTACAGAACGCTCTCCAGAATCGTGAAATGAATTGGGATCCTCTGTCAGATACTATGTTCCGGGGAGTACCATGTAACCTGAAGATCTCCCTGATGAAAACGTCGGACAACATTGATGCGGTGGGTAGACCTTTCATGGGAATGAAGTGTGCCTGTTTTGAAAACCTGTCCACGACTACGAGTATGGTGTCCATGCCTCTAGATTTAGGCAACTCAACAATAAAGTCCATAGATATGTGTGTCCATGGACGTTCCGGGATCGGTAATGGATGAAGAAGACCCGCAGGTCTGTTGTGTGGCGTCTTGTTCCGTGCACAAATAGCGCATGAAGATACAAAAGCTCGTATGTCCCTCCGCATGTTGGGCCACCAGAACGTGCGTTCGATGAGCTCAGTAGTTCTTTTGGTGCCAGGATGACCAGCTGTCTTGGATGAATGTCCCCACTCCATGACTCTCCTCTGGTAAAGAAGTGGAGTGAACAAACGATCCTCTGGAACCTTGAGTCCTGCTGGGATGTTGTTTTGAGCCTTGGTAATATCAGGCAAGGCGTTGAAAGTACTGGCTGCCACAATGCAAGTGGATGGAAGAATGGTCTCCTGCTGTTCCACCCTGCTATCCTCTACCAGGAACTGTCGAGACAACGCGTCGGCTTTAATGTTCTTAGAGCCTGGGATATATGAAATGAGGAAGTTGAAGCGTGTAAAGAATAAGGACCATCTTGCCTGGCGAGACCCGAGTCGCCGTGCTCCCTCAATGTACAGTAGGTTCTTATGGTCTGTTAATATAGTGACAGGTGTCTCCGTACCCTCCAGTAGATGTCTCCACTCCTCCAAGGCCAGTTTGATCGCGAGGAGCTCCCGGTTACCCACGTCATAATTCCTTTGAGCGGAGTAAAAATTTTTAGAAAAATACGCACAGGGGTGAAGTGGAGCTTGAGGATTCTTTCTCTGGGAGAGTATAGCACCTGCTCCTATATCGGAGGCGTCTACCTCTAAGGAAAAAGGTAATGAAGGATCTGGGTGTACCAAGATGGGTGCTGAGGCGAATGCCGTTTTTATCCTCTCGAAGGCCTGGAGAGCTTCGTTAGACCAATTAGTAGGGTCAGCTCCTTTCTGAGTGAGCGCCGTGATGGGTGCTACTACCGATGAGAATCCTTGAATGAACCTCCGGTAATAGTTGGCGAAGCCGAGGAATCTTTGGATAGCCTTGAGGGAGAGAGGACAGGGCCATTCGAGTACAGCTTTGACCTTGCTGGGGTCCATAGCGAGTCCAGTGTCCAATATAATATAGCCGAGAAATGAGGTAGATCTTTGGTGGAAATGGCATTTCTCAAGCTTAGCAAATAAGTGGTTCTCTCTTAAGCGCTGCAAGACTTGTTTGACGTGAGTAGTATGTTCCGGCATGGATCTGGAAAAAATTAATATATCATCCAGGTATACAATCACATGACGGTCCAGAAGGTCTCTAAAGATGTCATTAACAAAGTCTTGGAAGACCGCAGGGGCATTGCACAACCCAAACGGCATAACTCGGTACTCGTAATGCCCGTCGCGAGTATTGAATGCTGTCTTCCATTCGTCTCCCTGTCTGATTCTGACCAGATTATAGGCGCCTCTGAGATCCAGCTTGGTGAAGATCTTAGCTCCTTGGAGTTTGTCAAACAATTCTGTTATTAACGGAAGGGGGTAGCGGTTCTTTATGGTAAGTTTGTTGAGACTGCGATAGTCTATGCAGGGTCTGAGGGTTCCGTCCCTCTTCTTGACGAAGAAAAAACCCGCCCCCGCAGGTGATGAGGATTTACGAATGAACCCCCTCTGAAGATTCTCCTGGATATATAGTCTCATAGCCTGAGTCTCAGGTATGGACAATGGGTATGATCCTCCTCTCGGGGGCATGGTACCGGGTAGAAGATCGATTGGGCAATCGTACGCACGATGTGGCGGAAGTTCTTCTGCTTGACGTTTGTCAAAGACATCGCGGAAATCTTCGTATATCCCCGGCAGCTGTACCCTGTCAGGATCCGTGACCTCCATTCCTGCCACTGCCTTTGGAGCAGACAGGCAATGTTCCAAGCAAAAAGAACTCCAACGAAGTGGCGTGGCCTCTGTCCAGTCAATGACAGGATTGTGGATCCGGAGCCACGGAAGTCCCAGAATGATGTTCGAGGAGGGGGTGTGAATGACATCAAAGGTTATAGTCTCGGAGTGAAAGTCGCTAGTCATGATGTTAAGGGGTATGGTTTGTAAGGAAATGATCGCGGGCTGCAATGGTCGTCCGTCAATGGCTTCAAGACCTACCGGTCGATCTTTGGGTACCAACGGTATTTTATTCTTGAAGGCGAACTTTTGGTCCACGAAGTTTCCTCCTGACCCCGAATCCAGAAAGGCCCGTGTCTGTACTGTGAAGGTCTCACCGGATATGGAGATCGGTAGATAAAACCTCGTAGAGGGTTGAGGAGGGGGAAAAGTTGCAGTACCCAGCGTGATCCTCCTTATACTCACTGGGCTTTGGCGTTTCCCGGCTTCAGCGGACAGTTGAATACCAGGTGGCCGTTATTGCCACAGTAGAGGCATAGTCCCGCTCGTCTTCTTCGTTGCCTCTCGATAGGTGAAAGGCTAGTCCCTCCCAGCTGCATGGGTTCATCTAGGACGGGAGTTGTGGCGAGTAGAGGACCTGTGGTGGAAAAGGAAGATGATTGTATACCTCGGGGGTGTTTATTTCTTTCCTTCCTTCTCTCTTGGAGGCGCTGATCCATCCGGATGCACAGGTCTATCAGGTCCTCCAGTCCAGCGGGACGATCCAGAGCTGCTAATTCATCCTTCAACCGTTCGGACAGGCCCTGCCAGAAGACTGCAGATAGAGCCACATCGTTCCAGGCGGTCTCGGCCGCCACCGTCCGGAAGTCCAGAGCATAACGAGCCACAGTACGGTCTCCCTGAGAAATATTAAGCAGAGTGGATGCAGCCGTAACCCTACGCCCTGGGGTGTCAAACACCCTTCTGAATTCGGTGATGAAGAGAGTGAGGTCAGAGATCAAATCTGGGCGTTGCTCCCAAATAGGAGAAGCCCATGCCAGGGCGGCGTCAGTCAGCAGGGAGATTATGTATGCGACCTTTATTCGTGAAGAAGGAAAGTGAGAGGGCATTAGCTCAAACTGTATGAAGCACTGGTTCAGAAACCCCCGACCACTGCTGGGATCCCCTGCATATCGGTTGGGCGCAGGTAGTCGTGGTTCGGAGGTAGGTGTGATAGGTGCAGGAGTGGCTGCGAGTGGGACGGGGTTGGTGGTAGATACAGTTAAACGTCTAACTTGTTCAGTCAGGGTATCCACGTCTTGTTTAAGTTGGGAAACTAGTTGTTCCTTGTGTGTAAATGAGCCGGTAAGTTGCCGGAAGCATTCCTCATGGGTGTCTAAGCGTCGGGCCACCTCAGCGGCGTCCATGTTTGTTGGGCTGAGCATATTGTCACGCTGCGCTCACCACAAACAGGACGGAAGACCGCGGGGCTGAGGTGGGGATAGAAAGGCACCGACCCACAACCACGCAGTCCTGTCCGGAATGCGTAGTCCAAGTCGTATCGCGTCGTAGGGTTGGAGAGGTCAGGGTAGTCAGGGTACTTGCCGTGTTCCAGGGTTGGAGAGTCCGGGTAGGTAGAGTTTCGTAGCCAAGGTCCTTGGTAATAGAAGGTAGAGTAGTCGAGTAACGAAGCCGGGGTCAAAGTGCTGGAGAGTGTAGAAATCCAAGTAACAGGCAGGGTCAAACAGGACAGACAAAGTTCAAGACAAAACTAGACAGCAGCGGTGAGCACAATGCATAAACAGGAGTTTATGCTCAGCAAGGAATGCCAGACAGGAGCAGGTATATATGCAGGGAGGATCCAATTACCTTGCAAGGGTGTGGTCCGGTCCTCCAATGGTGTCCGAGCAGCAGTAATTAGAAACAGCCTGCAGGTCATGCTTTCCTGGTGATTGCCTTGGTTGCCGAGCAACCCGCGCGCGTGCGCGATGCGCGTCGCGGAGCGCTGACGTCACGCGGGTGTACGGCCGAGTTCCCTCCCAGTGGGAGGTGTAGGCAGCTTCTCACTGAGCGTGCGTGTACTGCCCTAGCCGTGCGTGTGCGCATAGGAACGCCGTGTGACGCGTCAGCGAGGCGGTCCGTGACTGGAGTAGCTGCGGATGTGACAGTATCCCCCCCTTGAGGGGAGACCTCCGGGCGACCCAGAGATGGTTTTTCCGGGTACCTACGGTGGAAGGCATAAATGAGACGGTTGGCATGTACCTGACGATGAGGAATCCACTCTCTCTCCTCCGGGCCATAGCCTCTCCAGTGTACGAGATATTGCAATCCTCCTCTGGACATCCTAGAGTCGAGGATAGTCTGTACCTCGTATTCTATTTGACCCTCTACCAGTATAGTTTGTGGCGGTTTAGGTTGCCCCTTGGAGGAAGAGTCTTGAAGGTATGGTTTTAGAAGGGAGGAGTGAAAAACAGAGGGAATTCTCATAGATTTAGGCAGTTCTAGCCGATAGGCTACTGGGTTGATCCTTTTAGTGATGCGGAAGGGGCCAATGAAGCGTGGTGCCAGTTTGGGTGAAGTTACCTTTAAACGAATGTTTTTGGTGGATAACCAGACCCTTTGTCCTACAGAGTACCCTGGGACCTCTCTTCGGTGACGATCCGCTTGTCTCTTCTGTAGTCTACCAGCGTGCTGTAGGTTTAGATGGATCTTCTGCCATAAGTCTTGTAAGTGAAGGATCTTGTCCTCTGCGGCCGGGACTCCAGACTTCGAGATAAGAGAAGGGAGCGCAGAAGGATGGAACCCGTAGTTGATCATGAATGGTGATTGTTGAGATGATTCATTCCGAAGATTGTTATGGGAGAATTCTGCCCATGGAAGAAGTTCTGCCCAGTCGTCTTGAGTATCAGCAACAAAACACCTTAAAAATTGTTCCAGAGACTGATTGGTGCGTTCAGTTTGCCCATTGGTCTGGGGGTGATAGCCTGACGAGAAATGTAGTGTGACGTCCAGACTCTTACAGAACGCTCTCCAGAATCGTGAAATGAATTGGGATCCTCTGTCAGATACTATGTTCCGGGGAGTACCATGTAACCTGAAGATCTCCCTGATGAAAACGTCGGACAACATTGATGCGGTGGGTAGACCTTTCATGGGAATGAAGTGTGCCTGTTTTGAAAACCTGTCCACGACTACGAGTATGGTGTCCATGCCTCTAGATTTAGGCAACTCAACAATAAAGTCCATAGATATGTGTGTCCATGGACGTTCCGGGATCGGTAATGGATGAAGAAGACCCGCAGGTCTGTTGTGTGGCGTCTTGTTCCGTGCACAAATAGCGCATGAAGATACAAAAGCTCGTATGTCCCTCCGCATGTTGGGCCACCAGAACGTGCGTTCGATGAGCTCAGTAGTTCTTTTGGTGCCAGGATGACCAGCTGTCTTGGATGAATGTCCCCACTCCATGACTCTCCTCTGGTAAAGAAGTGGAGTGAACAAACGATCCTCTGGAACCTTGAGTCCTGCTGGGATGTTGTTTTGAGCCTTGGTAATATCAGGCAAGGCGTTGAAAGTACTGGCTGCCACAATGCAAGTGGATGGAAGAATGGTCTCCTGCTGTTCCACCCTGCTATCCTCTACCAGGAACTGTCGAGACAACGCGTCGGCTTTAATGTTCTTAGAGCCTGGGATATATGAAATGAGGAAGTTGAAGCGTGTAAAGAATAAGGACCATCTTGCCTGGCGAGACCCGAGTCGCCGTGCTCCCTCAATGTACAGTAGGTTCTTATGGTCTGTTAATATAGTGACAGGTGTCTCCGTACCCTCCAGTAGATGTCTCCACTCCTCCAAGGCCAGTTTGATCGCGAGGAGCTCCCGGTTACCCACGTCATAATTCCTTTGAGCGGAGTAAAATTTTTTAGAAAAATACGCACAGGGGTGAAGTGGAGCTTGAGGATTCTTTCTCTGGGAGAGTATAGCACCTGCTCCTATATCGGAGGCGTCTACCTCTAAGGAAAAAGGTAATGAAGGATCTGGGTGTACCAAGATGGGTGCTGAGGCGAATGCCGTTTTTATCCTCTCGAAGGCCTGGAGAGCTTCGTTAGACCAATTAGTAGGGTCAGCTCCTTTCTGAGTGAGCGCCGTGATGGGTGCTACTACCGATGAGAATCCTTGAATGAACCTCCGGTAATAGTTGGCGAAGCCGAGGAATCTTTGGATAGCCTTGAGGGAGAGAGGACAGGGCCATTCGAGTACAGCTTTGACCTTGCTGGGGTCCATAGCGAGTCCAGTGTCCAATATAATATAGCCGAGAAATGAGGTAGATCTTTGGTGGAAATGGCATTTCTCAAGCTTAGCAAATAAGTGGTTCTCTCTTAAGCGCTGCAAGACTTGTTTGACGTGAGTAGTATGTTCCGGCATGGATCTGGAAAAAATTAATATATCATCCAGGTATACAATCACATGACGGTCCAGAAGGTCTCTAAAGATGTCATTAACAAAGTCTTGGAAGACCGCAGGGGCATTGCACAACCCAAACGGCATAACTCGGTACTCGTAATGCCCGTCGCGAGTATTGAATGCTGTCTTCCATTCGTCTCCCTGTCTGATTCTGACCAGATTATAGGCGCCTCTGAGATCCAGCTTGGTGAAGATCTTAGCTCCTTGGAGTTTGTCAAACAATTCTGTTATTAACGGAAGGGGGTAGCGGTACTTTATGGTAAGTTTGTTGAGACTGCGATAGTCTATGCAGGGTCTGAGGGTTCCGTCCCTCTTCTTGACGAAGAAAAAACCCGCCCCCGCAGGTGATGAGGATTTACGAATGAACCCCCTCTGAAGATTCTCCTGGATATATAGTCTCATAGCCTGAGTCTCAGGTATGGACAATGGGTATGATCCTCCTCTCGGGGGCATGGTACCGGGTAGAAGATCGATTGGGCAATCGTACGCACGATGTGGCGGAAGTTCTTCTGCTTGACGTTTGTCAAAGACATCGCGGAAATCTTCGTATATCCCCGGCAGCTGTACCCTGTCAGGATCCGTGACCTCCATTCCTGCCACTGCCTTTGGAGCAGACAGGCAATGTTCCAAGCAAAAAGAACTCCAACGAAGTGGCGTGGCCTCTGTCCAGTCAATGACAGGATTGTGGATCCGGAGCCACGGAAGTCCCAGAATGATGTTCGAGGAGGGGGTGTGAATGACATCAAAGGTTATAGTCTCGGAGTGAAAGTCGCTAGTCATGATGTTAAGGGGTATGGTTTGTAAGGAAATGATCGCGGGCTGCAATGGTCGTCCGTCAATGGCTTCAAGACCTACCGGTCGATCTTTGGGTACCAACGGTATTTTATTCTTGAAGGCGAACTTTTGGTCCACGAAGTTTCCTCCTGACCCCGAATCCAGAAAGGCCCGTGTCTGTACTGTGAAGGTCTCACCGGATATGGAGATCGGTAGATAAAACCTCGTAGAGGGTTGAGGAGGGGGAAAAGTTGCAGTACCCAGCGTGATCCTCCTTATACTCACTGGGCTTTGGCGTTTCCCGGCTTCAGCGGACAGTTGAATACCAGGTGGCCGTTATTGCCACAGTAGAGGCATAGTCCCGCTCGTCTTCTTCGTTGCCTCTCGATAGGTGAAAGGCTAGTCCCTCCCAGCTGCATGGGTTCATCTAGGACGGGAATTGTGGCGAGTAGAGGACCTGTGGTGGAAAAGGAAGATGATTGTATACCTCGGGGGTGTTTGTTTCTTTCCTTCCTTCTCTCTTGGAGGCGCTGATCCATCCGGATGCACAGGTCTATCAGGTCCTCCAGTCCAGCGGGACGATCCAGAGCTGCTAATTCATCCTTCAACCGTTCGGACAGGCCCTGCCAGAAGACTGCAGATAGAGCCACATCGTTCCAGGCGGTCTCGGCCGCCACCGTCCGGAAGTCCAGAGCATAACGAGCCACAGTACGGTCTCCCTGAGAAATATTAAGCAGAGTGGATGCAGCCGTAACCCTACGCCCTGGGGTGTCAAACACCCTTCTGAATTCGGTGATGAAGAGAGTGAGGTCAGAGATCAAATCTGGGCGTTGCTCCCAAATAGGAGAAGCCCATGCCAGGGCGGCGTCAGTCAGCAGGGAGATTATGTATGCGACCTTTATTCGTGAAGAAGGAAAGTGAGAGGGCATTAGCTCAAACTGTATGAAGCACTGGTTCAGAAACCCCCGACCACTGCTGGGATCCCCTGCATATCGGTTGGGCGCAGGTAGTCGTGGTTCGGAGGTAGGTGTGATAGGTGCAGGAGTGGCTGCGAGTGGGATGGGGTTGGTGGTAGATACAGTTAAACGTCTAACTTGTTCAGTCAGGGTATCCACGTCTTGTTTAAGTTGGGAAACTAGTTGTTCCTTGTGTGTAAATGAGCCGGTAAGTTGCCGGAAGCATTCCTCATGGGTGTCTAAGCGTCGGGCCACCTCAGCGGCGTCCATGTTTGTTGGGCTGAGCATATTGTCACGCTGCGCTCACCACAAACAGGACGGAAGACCGCGGGGCTGAGGTGGGGATAGAAAGGCACCGACCCACAACCACGCAGTCCTGTCCGGAATGCGTAGTCCAAGTCGTATCGCGTCGTAGGGTTGGAGAGGTCAGGGTAGTCAGGGTACTTGCCGTGTTCCAGGGTTGGAGAGTCCGGGTAGGTAGAGTTTCGTAGCCAAGGTCCTGGGTAATAGAAGGTAGAGTAGTCGAGTAACGAAGCCGGGGTCAAAGTGCTGGAGAGTGTAGAAATCCAAGTAACAGGCAGGGTCAAACAGGACAGACAAAGTTCAAGACAAAACTAGACAGCAGCGGTGAGCACAATGCATAAACAGGAGTTTATGCTCAGCAAGGAATGCCAGACAGGAGCAGGTATATATGCAGGGAGGATCCAATTACCTTGCAAGGGTGTGGTCCGGTCCTCCAATGGTGTCCGAGCAGCAGTAATTAGAAACAGCCTGCAGGTCATGCTTTCCTGGTGATTGCCTTGGTTGCCGAGCAACCCGCGCGCGTGCGCGATGCGCGTCGCGGAGCGCTGACGTCACGCGGGTGTACGGCCGAGTTCCCTCCCAGTGGGAGGTGTAGGCAGCTTCTCACTGAGCGTGCGTGTACTGCCCTAGCCGTGCGTGTGCGCATAGGAACGCCGTGTGACGCGTCAGCGAGGCGGTCCGTGACTGGAGTAGCTGCGGATGTGACACTGGCACACTGTGTGTGACTGGCACTGTGTGTGACTGGCACTGTGTGTCTCACTGTAACTGTGTGTGTGTCACTGTCTCTGTCTCTGTGTGTGTGTGTATGTGTGTGTGTGTGTGTGTGTCACCGTCTCTCTGTGTGTGTGTCACTGTCTCTGTGTGTGTGTCACTGTCTCTATGTGTGTCTCACTGTCTCTCTGTGTGTGTGTGTGTGTGTGTGTCACTGTCTGTGTCACGGTCAGACCTGAGCATCACCAGGGCGACGCGGGTAAGCAGCGCTTCGGGGGGGGGTGGGGGGGAGGGTATAAGAGGAGTGGGGGATGAGGGGGGCAGGGGGTATAAGAGGCTTGGGGGATAGAAGAACGAGTCTGCGGTGGGAGCAACACCTCACTACCGCCTCTCCTCCTCCCCACACCGGGCAGCAGTTGTGGAGGGTACCTGCTCCGATCCCCCCCCCTGCTCAGATTCCCCCCCCCCCCTTGCGCACTTACACGGTCCTCCTTCTCCCCACACCGAGCAGCAGTTGCGGAGGCCACCTGCTCCGATCCCCCCCGATCAGATTTTCCTCCGTGTGTGTCAGTGTGTGTGTCAGAGAGTGTGTGTGTGTGTGTGTGTCAGAGAGAGAGAGAGTTTGTGTGTGTCAGAGAGAGTGCGTGTCTGAGAGAGAGTGTGTGCGTGTCTGAGAGAGAGTGTGCATGTCTGAGAGAGAGTGTGCGTGTCTGAGAGAGAGTGTGCGTGTCTGAGAGAGTGTGCGTATCTGAGAGAGAGTGTGCGTGTCTGAGAGAGAGTGTGCGTGTCTGAGAGAGCGTGTGCGTGTCTGAGAGAGAGTGTGCATGTCTGAGAGAGAGTGTGCGTGTCTGAGAGAGAGAGTGCGTGTCTGAGAGAGTGCGTGTCTGAGAGAGAGAGTGCGTGCCTGAGAGAGAGAGTGCGTGCCTGAGAGAGGGCGTGTCTGTGAGAGGGCGTGTCTGACAGTCTGAGTGAGAGTTGGTCTGACAGTCTGAGAGAGAGTGGGTCTGACAGTGAGTGAGAGTGGGTCTGAAACTGAGTGTGAGTGGGTCTGAGAGTGAGTGAGAGTGGGTCTGAGAGTGAGTGAGAGTGGGTCTGAGTCTGTGAGTGGGTCTGAGAGCCTGAGCGAGAGAGTGGGTCTGAGAGTCTGATTTCCCTACCCCCTGCCCGATTTGTGTGTGTGTGTGTGTGTGTGTGTGTGTGTGTGTGTGTGTGTGTGTGTGTGTGTGTGTGTGTGTGTGTGTGTGTGTGTGTGTGTGTGTGTGTGTGTGTGTGTGTGAGCGTGTGCATTTGCGTGTGCACAGACACCAACCCACAGTCAGTCATAGTCACCCACCACCCAAGAGTCAGTCAGTCACCCAAAGAGAAGCAGTTCCAGCCATCACATTAGTGGTGAGTTCATTAAATGTTTGACCAAATATAGCAGGCTAATTTTTAAGTTGATAATTTTGGATGGCCCTCGAATGATTTTATAAATATCAAAATGGCCCTTGGCAGAAAAAAGGTTCCCCACCCCTGTCTTAGAGCCTCCACCCTACGCGTTTCGTCCTGTAACTAGGACTTCATCTGGGGAATATTCCCCCTAACATCAGAGCACCCCTGGACATTATCCTCAAGTTGCGGCTGTTATTCCGGTTGAGTGATGTCAGCGGGCCAGTCTCGCGAGATCGGAGGAACAACCAGGAAGCTCAGGAGGGTAGCTGCAGCCGGAGGAGATCCACTACAGAAGATCTCAGCGTTCCACGTGGAGGACAAACAAATCGTCACTCCAGGCAGCAGGACGGAGAGGGTTTTTATATCCTATATGCTTGTTTACATGTGCTACTTTGTAAGTAGCGATCTACCTTTGCGCATATATTTTTACTAAAACGTACTTCACTATATTTTGTTTTTTCTTCATTTCAGAGCAACCAACAATTCCCAATATATCCCCAGTCCATTTGTGCTCAATTTTTATGGTTTAGTTAGCAGTTTGCGCAGATGTTTTCCCTTTTTCCATATATATACACACACACACACACACACACACACACACACACACACACACACACACACACACACACACACACACACACACACACACACACATATATACATACACACACACACACAGTGGTCGACAAATCACCAAAAAATCTACTGGCGAGTAGATTTTTTTGTTGGTTGAGTAGATTTTTTGGGGATTTGTCGACCACTGTATATATATACAGGCATACCCCGCTTTAAGGACACTCACTTTAAGTACACTCGCGAGTAAGTACATATCGCTCAATAGGAAAATGACAGCTCACGCATGCGCCTGTCAGCACGTCCTGAACAGCAATACCGGCTCCCTACCTGTACGAAGCTGTGCGCAAGCGGGGAGACTATAGAGCCTGTTATACATGCGTTATTTACATCAGTTATGCACGTATATGAAGATTGCAGTACAGTACATGCATCGATAAGTGGGAAAAAGGTAGTGCTTCACTTTAAGTACATTTTCGCTTTACATACATGCTCCGGTCCCATTGCGTACGTTAATGCGGGGTATGCCTGTATATATATATATATATATATATATATATATATATATATATATATATATATATATATATATATATATATATATATATATATATATATATATACACATATATATACAGTGTTCGACAAATCACCCAAAAACCTACTCGCCACCTAGTCCCGCCCCCAACCCCACTTTAAAATAAAATATACTGCTGCGGCCAAGTTTATTCGAGCATTTGCCCGTTCTTGGCCGCAGCAGTAGCCTGGCGCGCGCCCGAGAGTGACAGGCGCGCGCCGAAGCAGCGGAAGAGCGCCCTCCGATCGGGGCGCTCTCCCTACCGCTGCCGGGTCCGCCGGGTCCCCCGGAACCCCCTGCCGCCGTCCCGCGATCGCGGGACACCAGGGCTCCCTCGGGGAGCCCTGGACGCGCGTGCAGGGGGCGCACGCTTCCGAAGACGCGTGACCGCGCGTCTATGACGCGCGGCACGCCGAGGGGCGGCCACTAGCAAGCCGGGAAATCTCCCGGCTTGCGGATCTGGCCGCAGTGCAATAAACTGTGTCGCCACTGTATAAATAAAATACTTTTTATAAATTCCTAGTCAGAACATTCATTTTTGACATAAATGTATTTATTGTATTACATTATACTACAATTAGGCCTTGTTACGTGGTGTGTGTGTGTGTGTAAATGTCAGATCTAGAAATAAAAGCCTGGTGTGAATGACTAGTTTCCTGAACCTCTTAACCAGTGTCTGGATGTCCCCACTTCATAATATCTAAAGCAGCAATCCCGCCTGGGATCTTACCTGATCCGCAGTCCCTCAATGTCCAGGTACCCTCATTCCCGCAATGTTAAATATTGGAGGGAAGGTGTTCCCTACCTGTCTTCTGAGTTAGGGGGGATTCCGATGTCTTCCGTGTGAAGCTTGAGTCAGATCAGGAAGACAGCAGTATAGGTTATTTCGGTGTAGTATAGGGCAAGTAAGATATATAGAGTGGGGGGGAGAGAGAGTGGGGGGAAGAGAGGGGGGAGAGAGAGTGGGGGGGAGAGAGAGAGAGTGGGGGGGAGAGAGAGAGAGGGGGGGAGAGAGAGAGAGTGGGGGGAGAGAGTTGGGGGAGAGAGAGAGTGGGGGGAGAGAGAGTGGGGGGAGAGAGAGAGAGAGTGGGGGGGAGAGAGAGTGGGGGAGAGAGAGAGTGTGGGGAAAGAGAGAGTGTGGGTGTCATGAGAGCTTGCGACAGGCTGTAATTGTACACCAAAAACTATATATATAAATATATATATATATACCTGGGTTTGAACTGGGACGAGACTTAAGATATAATAAAGTGATTTTATTCCTTGATAAAGGTGAACACAGCAAATATGTACAAATAACAGGCAAAATATAGACACTTACTTATAAGATGAAAATAATGAAAACAGTCCCAGCTGGACTGGCAGTTTCATGCAGCAATCAGCCCAAGACGTTGCATGGCATTTCTTCTCAGCAATCAGGAAACCATTCAGGTGGTATCAGGTAACCATATCAGCAAACGAAGACAAAGGATATATGGGTGGACAGCAGTTTATAAACCATTCTCCTTCTATTCTTAACCTTAAGCACACGGGATTGGTTTACAATTACCTCCAGCCACTCACTAACGTGGGAAAGCATTCTGACCCATGCCCCCCTGCTAGTTGGCACATGCGCAGTAGAACTCTGGGGGTCTCATTTCTGAAGCCCCACATTTACATCAGGAATGCCAGCCAGTCTACCATTTGGAGTTCTGGCAGGAAAACCTTTGTTGAAAGGTGTTAACTGGAACACTTAAGACCTGCCCTGGTTTGGGCTTCGGATAAACAGTGAGGGTGATAAAACTCTTTGAACAGCACTAAAATCCTAGACATAGCGGCGTCCCCAGGGCCATCTGCTACCTTATGGCCCAAAAGAATTTCCTCTGGGTCTTTGTCCATACCTTAAGATACACTATTAAGCATAAAATATAAACGTATTAAAATATCCGGTTCCGTTAGGTTTAGCAGGTCCAAACTTTCCAGTTCTCCTTGCCAGAACTGGGACACCATATGGTCCAAAAAGCGACTTGCTACGACCCAAGAAACCGGAGTTACACAAATGCACATTAAATCATTTTAATACAAAAATCTCCATTGAAAAAGAAATCTCAGCTTTTCACTAAATCCCCATTGAAAACAACGGGCCGCTCCGCCATAGACTTTCAATGGTAAATCGCCGCCATTGAAGTCAATGGGGGTTTTCTGCCATTGAAGTCTATGGGAAAAGTCCCGAACTTCAAGGGGGTCCATACTCCGTCTGGTGGGTCTGAGGAGGCTGGAAATGGGCATGCATTAAAGCCGGAATCTTGGATACAGGTCACCCAAATCCCATCCCTCTGGGCATTCCAGAACCGGAGATATGGACTTACACATTTCAACATTTTACACTCAGTCATTTTTCTGAGCTGTTTCTGCCGCCGCCATTGAAGCCTATGGCGCGACCCGCTCTATCTGGTTCGACCCTTATCGGGGGTCCAGGATTCGGGGACCCGGTGGTGATCGAGTGGGGGGACGCCTAGGAACTAGGGGCAAAAAGAATTCTACCCCTAGGTGCCCTAGAACTGTTTATTCCCCCGCTAATTGACGTTGAACTTGACCCAGTGATTTTAGCTCTTTTGAAGGACATTGTATCCGCTTTGCGGTTTGCGGTCTGGACGGCAGCCAACTAGGTTACCTCGAGGCATCTCCATTGAAGTCAATGAGCCCATTGACTTTCAATGGGAAACCGCCGCTCTCCCTCTCGGACGCCACCTGCTGGCCACTACAGGAAACAGGACGAAAACAGCACAAATTCCTATTGAAATGCATTGAGCCCTAATGGCGTCCAATGGGGACCTGCAAAATGGTGCCTGAAAAGGCGGGAAAATTACACAAAGAGCTATAATCATTAAAGAACTATTAACCCTTGTGCTCCCGGATAGATTCTAGTGTGTGTGTGATGCAAACACTAAGTAACCAGACATTATAATTGAACAGGGGAACATGCATTTACAGGTCATAACAAGGGTTACATCACATTTCTGGACCTCAGCCCAGTTAACCCCTTGTCTCCCGGTGCGGTCAGGGGTGGCCAAATGGGGTGCAACCCCTTTAATCCTGGGCCAAATCCCCTCCATCGTCACAGTGGGGGAGAGGGAGAGTGTGGGGGAGAGAGAGAGAGTGTGGGGGGGAGAGAGAGAGTGTGGGAGGGAGAGAGAGTGGAGAGACAGAGGTGGGAGACAGGGGAGAAATGGTGGGTGACACACACAGAGTGTGGGTAATACACAGAGAGAGAGGTTGGATGACTGACTGGGGCGGGGTTGACTGACTGGGGCGGGGGTGACTGACTGGGGCGGGGGTGACTGGGTGACTGACTGGGGCGGGGGTGACTGGGTTACTGACTGGGGCAGGGGTGGTGACTGGGTGACTGACTGGGGCAGGGGTGGTGATTGGGTGACTGACTGGTGCGGGGGTCCATGCATGCACACACTCTCTCCCATACACACACACACACACACACACACACACACACACACACACACACACACACACACACACACACACACACACACACACACACACACACACACACACACACACACACACACACACACACACACACACACACTCCCATGCATGCATACACACACACACTCTCCCATGCATGCATACACACACACACACGACAGAGGGAAAAAGAGGAAAGGCCGCGCGACCGAGCACCACCACCACTGCCCCGCTCGCCCCCCCCCCCCCCCCCGCGACCATCTCCAGCCTATCGCGGGAAGCCGGGGTAAGCGGGGAACACCCCCAACCAGCCCCGCGGGGATCAAGAAGTGGCGCGGGAAGCTGGGGGGGGGGGGAGAAGAGGGGGGACACCTCCGTCCCGCGCGGGAAGCCGGGGTAAGCGGGGAACACCCCCAGTACCATCACCCGGGGAACGGAGCAAGCGGGAAGTGGTGCGGGAAGCCAGGGGGGGGGGGAGAACGGGGGGACACCTCCATCCCGCGCGGGATGCCGGGGTAAGCGGGTGCCGGGGAGAGAAGGGGGAACACCCACGCTACCATCTCCGGGGGGGAAGCGGGGAGTAAGGGGGAACTGCAGGAGGCAGTACTTTCTCTCGTACTCTCCAACAGATCCCCTGGCAGAAAAAATGGCCGTTCGTTGGGGGCGGGCTCATATAAAGCCTGGCCACGCGCCCACAAAGGCTGGGAGTGCGCGCCAATCAGCTGGCAGGTAGGGGGAGTTTTTTTTTTTTTTTTTTTCAGCGCGAGCACTGCAAAAGCAACAGCGCGAGCGGGAAATTTCAGCGCGAGTGGGGGAAATTTTAAAAAACACGTGTTCTGCATGGGCCAATATTTACTCGCCCGGGGATTAAGTCCACCTGCCCCGGGCGTGTAAATGTATAGGATTGTCGAACACTGCATATATATATATAGAAAAAAGGAAAGAGAAAGAAACAGGCGCACACCTAGTGCATTACCACAATAAAAATGTATTAAATGAACATAAAATCTTACAAATGCCAACTCACAAAGGTACAGCAAATATAAGCGTGTATGAGATAGGCTCTCATGTGCCAAGCAGCTCGATCACCAGCGTCCGTCCGCAATCAATGGCGTCGTCACGTTAGTCTCCTCCGTGGAACAGGAACCGGAAGAGGGGTCCTTCGCCTTTGATGTTCAATAGGACAGGTCCGTCCAGGAAACAAACGCCTCCAATGTCACTAATGTGATAGGTTATTAGCCAGGAGAGCCGCACACGGGAGCCAAAGTTCTACAATCAAACAGCAGCAGTGTTCGTGGGCAAATGGCGGCCGGAATCTAGCCACGCGTGGGGCAGGCAGGGGGGGGCAAAGGGCAGGCAGGGGTGTGGGGGGGGGGCAAAGGGAAGGGAGGGGCGGGGGCAAAGGGCAGGGAGGGGCGGGGGGGGCAAAGGGCAGGGAGGGGCGGGGGGGGCAAAGGGCAGGGAGGGGCGGGGGGGGCAAAGGGCAGGCAGGGGGGGGGCAAAGGGCAGAGAGGGGTGGGGGGGGGCAAAGGGCAGGGAGGGGTGGGGGGGGGGCAAAGGGCAGGGAGGGGCGGGAGGGGCAAAGGGCAGGGGGGGGCAAAGGGCAGGGAGGGGCGGGGGGGGCAAAGGGCAGGGAGGGCGGGGGGGGCAAAGGGCAGGGAGGGCGGGGGGGGTCAAAGGGCAGGGAGGGCGGGGGGGAAAAGGGCGGGGGGGGCAAAGGGCAGGGAGGGTGGGGGGGGGCAAAGGGCAGGGAGGGCGGGGGGGGGCAAAGGGCAGGGAGGGCGGGGGGGGGCAAAGGGCAGGGAGGGGTGGGGGGGCAAAGGGCAGGGGGGGGCAAAGGGCAGGGAGGGGTGGGGGGCAAAGGGCAGGGAGGGGCGGGGGGGCAAAGGGCAGGGAGGGGCGGGGGGGCAAAGGGCAGGGGGGGCAAAGGGCAGGGAAAGATGGGAAGGCAAAGGGCAGGGAAAGATGGGGGGGGCAAAGGGCAGGCAGGGGCGCGGTGGGGCAAAGGGCAGGGAGGGGCGGGGGCAAAGGGCAGGTGAGGGCCGGGGGCAAAGGGCAGGGAGGGGTGGGGGCAAAGGGCAGGGAGGGGCAGGGGGGCAAAGGGCAGGTAGGGGCAGGGGCAAGGGGCAGGGAGGGGCAGGGGCAAGGGGCAGGGAGGGGCAGGGGCAAAGGACAGGGAGGGGCGGGGGCAAATGGCAGGGAGGGGAAAAGGGCAGGGAGGGGCAAAGGGCAGGGAGGGGCGGGGGCTAAGGACAGGGAGGGGCGGGGGCTAAGGACAGGGAGGGGTGGGGGCAAAGACAGGGAGGGGCGGGTGCAAAGGGCAGGGAGGGGCAGGGGCAAAGGACAGGGCAGGGGCAAAGGGCAGAGAGGGGCGGGGGCAAAGGGCAGGGAGGGGCGGGGGCAAAGGGCAGAGAGGGGAGGGGCGGGGGGGCAAAGGGCAGAGAGGGGAGGGGCGGGGGGGCAAAGGGCAGGGAGGAGAGGGGCGGGGGTGGCAAAGGGCAGGGAGGGGTGGGGGGGCAAAGGGCAGAGAGGGGCGGGGGGGGGCAAAGGGCAGGGAGGGGCGGGGGGGACAAAGGGCAGGGAGGGGCGGGGGGGCAAAGGGCAGGGTAGGGCGGGGGGGAAAGGGCAGGGAGGGGCGGGGGGGCAAAGGGCAGGGAGGGGTGGGGGGGGCAAAGGGCAGGGAGGGGTGGGGGGGGGCAAAGGGCAGGGAGGGGCGGGGAAGGGGCAAAGAGCAGGGAGGTGGAGGGGCAAAGGGCAGAGAGGGGTGGGGGCAAAGGGCAGGGGGAGACAGGGGGGGCAATGGGCAGGGAGGGGCGGGGGGGGCTAAGGGCAGGGAGGGGTGGGGGGGGCAAAGGGCAGGGAGGGGCGGGGGGTGGGGCAAAGGAAAGGGAGGGGGGGCAAAGGGCAGGGAGGGGCGGGGGCAAAGGGCAGGGAGGGGCGGGGGCAAAGGGCAGGGAGGGATGGGGGCAAAGGGCAGGGAGGGGCGGCGGCAAAGGGCAGGGAGGGGCAGGGGGGGCAAAGGGCAGGGAGGGGAGGGGCGGGGGGGGCAAAGGGCAGGGAGGGGCGGGGGGGGCAAAGGGCAGGGAGGGGCAGGGGGGGGCAAAGGGCAGGGAGGGGCGGGGGGGGCTAAGGGCAGGGAGGGGTGGGGGCAAAGGGCAGGGGGGGGCAGGGGGGGCAAAGGGCAGGGAGGGGTGGGGGGGGCTAAGGGCAGGGAGGGGTGGGGGGGGGCAAAGGGCAGGGAGGGGCGGGGGGTGGGGCAAAGGACAGGGAGGGGGGGCAAAGGGCAGGGAGGGGTGGGGGCAAAGGGCAGGGAGGGGCGGGGGCAAAGGGCAGGGAGAGGCGGGGGCAAAGGGCAGGGAAGGATGGGGGCAAAGGGCAGGGAGGGGCGGTGGCAAAGGGGAGGGGAGGGGCGGGGGGGGCAAAGGGCAGGGAGGGGAGGGGCGGGGGGGGCAAAGGGCAGGGAGGGGCGGGGGGGCAAAGGGCAGGGGGGGGCAAAGGGCAGGGAGGAGCGGGGGGGCAAAGGGCAGGGAGGGGTGGGGGAGGCAAAGGGCAGGGAGGGGCGGGGGGGAAAAGGGCAGGGGGGGCAAAGGGCAGGGAGGGGTGTGGGGGGGCAAAGGGAAGGGAGGGGTGGGGGGGGGCAAAGGACAGGGAGGGGTGGGGGCAAAGGGCAGGGAGGGGCGGGGGGGGCAAAGGGCAGGGAGGGGCAGGGGGTAAAGGGCAGGGAGGTGCAGGGGGGGCAAAGGGCGGGAGGGGCGGGGGGGCAAAGGACAGGCAGGGGTGGGGGGGGGCAAAGGGCAGGGAGGGAGGGGGGGGCAAAGGGCAGGGAGGGGCGGGGGGCAAAGGGCAGGGAGGGGCAGGGGGGTAAAGGGCAGGGAGGGGCGGGGGGGCAAAGGGCAGGGAGGGGCGGGGGGCAAAGGGCAAAGAGGGGCAGGGGGCAAAGGGCAGGGAGGGGCGGGGGGGGCAAAGGGCAGAGAGGGGCGGGGGGGCAAAGGGCAGGCAGGGGCATGGGGGGGAAAGGGCAGGGAGGGGCAGGGGCAAAGGGCAGGGAGGGGCAGGGGGGGCAAAGGGCAGGGAGGGGCGGGGGGGGCAAAGGGCAGGGAGGGGCGGGGGAGGGGCAAAGGGCAGGGAGGGGGAGGGGCAAAGGGGAGGGAGGGGTGGGGGCAAAGGGCAGGGGGGTCAGGGGGGGCAAAGGGCAGGGAGGGGCAGGGGGGGCTAAGGGCAGGGAGGGGTGGGGGGGGGCAAAGGGCAGGGAGGGGCGGGGGGTGGGGCAAAGGACAGGGAGGGGCAGGGGCAAAGGGCAGGGAGGGGCAGGGGCAAAGGGCAGGGAGGGGCGGGGGCAAAGGGCAGGGAGGGATGGGGGCAAAGGGCAGGGAGGGGTGGCGGCAAAGGGCAGGGAGGGGCAGGGGGGGCAAAGGGCAGGGAGGGGAGGGGCGGGGGGGCAAAGGGCAGGGAGGGGCGGGGGGGCAAAGGGCAGGGAGGGGCAGGGGGGGCAAAGGGCAGGCAGGGGCACGGTGGGGCAAAGGGCAGGGAGGGGCGGGGGCAAAGGGCAGGTGAGGGCCGGGGGCAAAGGGCAGGGAGGGGCGGGGGCAAAGGGCAGGGAGGGGCAGGGGGGAAAAGGGCAGGGAGGGGCAGGGGCAAGGGGCAGGGAGGGGCAGGGGCAAGGGGCAGGGAGGGGCAGGGGCAAAGGACAGGGAGGGGCGGGGGCAAAGGACAGGGAGGGGCGGGGGCAAATGGCAGGGAGGGGCAAAGGGCAGGGAGGGGCGGGGGCTAAGGACAGGGAGGGGCGGGGGCTAAGGACAGGGAGGGATGGGGGCAAAGGACAGGGAGGGGCGGGGGCAAAGGGCAGGGAGGGGCGGGGGCAAAGGGCAGGGAGGGGCAGGGGCAAAGGACAGGGCAGGGGCAAAGGACAGGGCAGGGGCAAAGGGCAGAGAGGGGCGGGGCAAAGGGCAGGGAGGGGCGGGGGCAAAGGGCAGAGAGGGGAGGGGCAGGGGGGCAAAGGGCAGGGAGGGGAGGGGCGGAGGTGGCAAAGGGCAGAGAGGGGTGGGGGGGCAAAGGGCAGGGAGGGGCGGGGGGGGCAAAGGGCAGGGAGGGGCGGGGGGACAAAGAGCAGGGAGGGGCTGGGGGCAAAGGGCAGGGAAGGGCGGGGGGGGGAAAGGGCAGGGAGGGGCGGGGGGGGCAAAGGGCAGGGAGGGGTGGGGGGGGGGCAAAGGGCAGGGAGGGGCAGGGAAGGGGCAAAGAGCAGGGAGGTGGAGGGGCAAAGGGCAGGGAGGGGTGGGGGCAAAGGGCAGGGGGAGGCAGGGGGGGGGGCAAAGGGCAGGGAGGGGCGGGGGGGGGCTAAGGGCAGGGAGGGGTGGGGGGGGGGCAAAGGGCAGGGAGGAGCGGGGGGTGGGCAAAGGACAGGGAGGAGGGGGGCAAAAGGGCAGGGAGGGGCAGTGGCAAAGGGCAGGGAGGGGCGGGGGCAAAGGGCATGGAGGGATGGGGGCAAAGGGCAGGGAGGGGTGGCGGCAAAGGGCAGGGAGGGGCAGGGGGGGCAAAGGGCAGGGAGGGGAGGGGCGGGGGGGCAAAGGGCAGGGAGGGGCGGGGGGGCTAAGGGCAGGGAGGGGCAGGGGGGGGGGCAAAGGGCAGGGAGGGGCGGGGGGGCAAAGGGCAGGGAGGGGCGGGGGGGGCAAAGGGCAGGGAGGGGCGGGGAGGGGCAAAGGGCAGGGAGGGGGAGGGCAAAGGGGAGGGAGGGGTGGGGGCAAAGGGCAGGGGGGTCAGGGGGGGCAAAGGGCAGGGAGGGGCGGGGGGGGCTAAGGGCAGGGAGGGGTGGGGGGGGGCAAAGGGCAGGGAGGGGCGGGGGGTGGGCAAAGGACAGGGAGGGGGGGCAAAGGGCAGGGAGGGGCAGGGGCAAGGGTAGGGAGGGGGAGGGGCAAAGGGCAGGGAGGGATGGGGGCAAAGGGCAGGGAGGGGTGGCGGCAAAGGGCAGGGAGGGGCAGGGGGGGCAAAGGGCAGGGAGGGAGGGGCGGGGGTTGCAAAGGGCAGGGAGGGGCGGGGGGGGCAAAGGGCAGGGAGGGGCAGGGGGGGGCAAAGGGCAGGGAGGGGCGGGGGGGGCAAAGGGCAGGGAGGGGCGGGGGAGGGGCAAAGGGCAGGGAGGGGGAGGGGCAAAGGGAGGGAGGGGTGGGGGCAAAGGGCAGGGGGGTCAGGGGGGGCAAAGGGCAGGGAGGGGCGGGGGGGGCTAAGGGCAGGGAGGGGTGGGGGGGGGCAAAGGGCAGGGAGGGGCGGGGGTGGGGCAAAGGACAGGGAAGGGGGGCAAAGGGCAGGGAAGGGCGGGGGCAAAGGGCAGGGAGGGGCAGGGGCAAAGTGCAGGGAAGTATGGGGGCAAAGGGCAGGGAGGGGCGGTGGCAAAGGGGAGGGAGGGGCGGGGGGGGGCAAAGGGCAGGGAGGGGAGGGGCGGGGGGGGCAAAGGGCAGGGAGGGGCGGGGGGCAAAGGGCAGGGAGGGGCAGGGTGGGGCAAAAGGGCAGGGAGGGGCGGGGGGGGGCAAAGGGCAGGGAGGGGTGGGGAGGCAAAGGGCAGGGAGGGGCAGGGGGGAAAAGGGCAGGGGGGGCAAAGGGCAGGGAGGGGTGTGGGGGGGCAAAGGGCAGGGAGGGGTGGGGGGGGGGCAAAGGGCAGGGAGGGGTGGGGGCAAAGGGCGGGGGGGGGCAAAGGGCAGGGAGGGGCAGGGGGTTAAGGGCAGGGAGGTGCAGGGGGGGCAAAGGGCGGGGGGGCAACGGGCAGGGAGGGGCAGGGGGGGCAAAGGGCAGGGAGGGCGGGGGGGGGGGGGCAAAGGGCAGGGAGGGGCAGGGGGCAAAGGACAGGCAGGGGTGGGGGGGGCAAAGGGCAGGGAGGGGGCGGGGGGGAAGCAAAGGGAAGGGAGGGGCGGGGGGCAAAAGGCAGGGAGGAGCGGGGGGTGGGGCAAAGGACAGGGAGGGGGGGCAAAGGCAGGGAGGGGCAGGGGCAAAGGGCAGGGAGGGGCGGGGGCAAAGGGCAGGGAGGGATGGGGGCAAAGGGCAGGGACGGGTGGCGGCAAAGGGCAGGGAGGGGCAGGGGGGGCAAAGGGCAGGGAGGGGAGGGGCGGGGCAAAGGGCAGGGAGGGGGAGGGGCAAAGGGGAGGGAGGGGTGGGGGGCAAAGGGCAGGGGGGTCAGGGGGGCAAAGGGCAGGGAGGGGCGGGGGGGGCTAAGGGCAGGGAGGGGTGGGGGGGGCAAAGGGCAGGGAGGGGCGGGGGGTGGGGCAAAGGACAGGGAGGGGGGGCAAAGGGCAGGGAGGGCAGGGGCAAAGGGCAGGGAGGGGGAGGGGCAAAGGGCAGGGAGGGATGGGGGCAAAGGGCAGGGAGGGGTGGCGGCAAAGGGCAGGGAGGGGCAGGGGGGGCAAAGGGCAGGGAGGGGAGGGGCGGGGGTTGCAAAGGGCAGGGAGGGGGCGGGGGGGGCAAAGGGCAGGGAGGGGCAGGGGGGGGCAAAGGGCAGGGAGGGGCGTGGGGGGCAAAGGGCAGGGAGGGCGGGGGAGGGGCAAAGGGCAGGAGGGGAGGGGCAAAGGGGAGGGAGGGGGTGGGGGCAAAGGGCAGGGGGGTCAGGGGGGGCAAAGGGCAGGGAGGGGCGGGGGGGGCTAAGGGCAGGGAGGGGTGGGGGGGGGCAAAGGGCAGGGAGGGGCGGGGGGTGGGGCAAAGGACAGGGAAGGGGGGCAAAGGGCAGGGAAGGGCGGGGGCAAAGGGCAGGGAGGGGCAGGGGCAAAGTGCAGGGAAGTATGGGGGCAAAGGGCAGGGAGGGGCGGTGGCAAAGGGGAGGGGAGGGGCGGGGGGGGCAAAGGGCAGGGAGGGGAGGGGCGGGGGGGGCAAAGGGCAGGGAGGGGCGGGGGGCAAAGGGCAGGGAGGGGCAGGGTGGGGCAAAGGGCAGGGAGGGGCGGGGGGGGCAAAGGGCAGGGAGGGGTGGGGGAGGCAAAGGGCAGGGAGGGGCAGGGGGAAAAGGGCAGGGGGGGCAAAGGGCAGGGAGGGGTGTGGGGGGGCAAAGGGCAGGGAGGGGTGGGGGGGGGCAAAGGGCAGGGAGGGGTGGGGGCAAAGGGCGGTTGGGGCAAAGGGCAGGAGGGGCAGGGGGTTAAGGGCAGGGAGGTGCAGGGGGGGCAAAGGGCGGGGGGGGCAACGGGCAGGGAGGGGCAGGGGGGGCAAAGGGCAGGGAGGGGCGGGGGGGGGCAAAGGGCAGGGAGGGGCAGGGGGGCAAAGGACAGGCAGGGGTGGGGGGGGCAAAGGGCAGGGAGGGGCGGGGGGGAAGCAAAGGGAAGGGAGGGGGCGGGGGGGCAAAAGGCAGGGAGGAGCGGGGGGGTGGGGCAAAGGACAGGGAGGGGGGGCAAAGGGCAGGGAGGGGCAGGGCAAAGGGCAGGGAGGGGCGGGGCAAAGGGCAGGGAGGGATGGGGCAAAGGGCAGGGACGGGTGGCGGCAAAGGGCAGGGAGGGGCAGGGGGGGCAAAGGGCAGGGAGGGAGGGGCGGGGGGGCAAAGGGCAGGGAGGGGCGGGGGGGGCAAAGGGCAGGGAGGGGCAGGGGGGGGCAAAGGGCAGGGAGGGGCAGGGAAGGGCAAGAGCAGGGAGGTGGAGGGGCAAAGGGCAGGGAGGGGTGGGGGCAAAGGGCAGGGGGAGGCAGGGGGGGCAAAGGGCAGGGAGGGGCGGGGGGGGGCTAAGGGCAGGAGGGGTGGGGGGGGGCAAAGGGCAGGGAGGAGGAGCGGGGGGTGGGGCAAAGGACAGGGAGGGGAGGACAAAGGGCAGGGAGGGGCAGGGGCAAAGGGCAGGGAGGGGCGGGGGCAAAGGGCAGAGAGGGATGGGGGCAAAGGGCAGGGGAGGGGTGGCGGCAAAGGGCTAGGAGGGGCAGGGGGGCAAAGGGCAGGGAGGGGAGGGGCGGGGGGCAAAGGGCAGGGAGGGGCGGGGGGGGCTAAGGGCAGGGAGGGGCAGGGGGGGGCAAAGGGCAGGGAGGGGCGGGGGGGCAAAGGGCAGGGAGGGGCGGGGGGGCAAAGGGCAGGGAGGGGTGGGAGGGGCAAAGGGCAGGGAGGGGGAGGGGGCAAAGGGGAGGGAGGGGGTGGGGGCAAAGGGCAGGGGGGTCAGGGGGGGCAAAGGGCAGGGAGGGGCGGGGGGGCTAAGGGCAGGGAGGGGTGGGGGGGGGGCAAAGGGCAGGGAGGGGCGGGGGTGGGGCAAAGGACAGGGAGGGGGGGCAAAGGGCAGGGAGGGGCAGGGGCAAAGGGCAGGGAGGGGGAGGGGCAAAGGGCAGGGAGGATGGGGGCAAAGGGCAGGGAGGGGTGGCGGCAAAGGGCAGGGAGGGGCAGGGGGGGCAAAGGGCAGGGAGGGGAGGGGCGGGGGGGCAAAGGGCAGGGAGGGGCGGGGGGGGCAAAGGGCAGGGAGGGGCAGGGGGGGCAAAGGGCAGGGGAGGGGCGGGGGGGCAAAGGCAGGGAGGGCGGGGGAGGGCAAAGGGCAGGGAGGGGGAGGGCAAAGGGGAGGGAGGGGTGGGGGCAAAGGGCAGGGGGGTCAGGGGGGCAAAGGGCAGGGAGGGGCGGGGGGGGGCTAAGGGCAGGGAGGGGTGGGGGGGGGCAAAGGGCAGGGGAGGGCGGGGGGTGGGGCAAAGGACAGGGAAGGGGGGCAAAGGGCAGGGAAGGGCGGGGCAAAGGGCAGGGAGGGGCAGGGGCAAAGTGCAGGAAGTATGGGGGCAAAGGGCAGGGAGGGGCGGTGGCAAAGGGGAGGGGAGGGGCGGGGGGGGCAAAGGGCAGGGAGGGGCGGGGGGGCAAAGGGCAGGGAGGGGCGGGGGGGGCAAAGGCAGGAGGGGCAGAATGGGGCAAAGGGCAGGGAGGGGCGGGGGGGGCAAAGGGCAGGGAGGGGTGGGGGAGGCAAAGGGCAGGGAGGGGCAGGGGGAAAAGGGCAGGGGGGGCAAAGGGCAGGGAAGGGTGTGGGGGGCAAAGGGCAGGGAGGGGTGGGGGGGGCAAAGGGCAGGGAGGGGTTGGGGCAAAGGGCGGGGGGGGCAAAGGGCAGGGAGGGGCAGGGGGTTAAGGGCAGGAGGTGCAGGGGGGGCAAAGGGCGGGGGGCAACGGGCAGGGAGGGCAGGGGGCAAAGGGCAGGGAGGGGCGGGGGGGGGCAAAGGGCAGGGAGGGCAGGGGGCAAAGGACAGGCAGGGTGGGGGGGGCAAAGGGCAGGGAGGGCGGGGGGGGGCAAAGGGCAGGGAGGGGCGGGGGGGCAAAGGGCAGGGAGGAGCGGGGGGTGGGGCAAAGGACAGGGAGGGGGGGCAAAGGGCAGGGAGGGGCAGGGGCAAGGGCAGGGAGGGGCGGGGGCAAAGGGCAGGGAGGGATGGGGGCAAAGGGCAGGGACGGGTGGCGGCAAGGGCAGGGAGGGGCAGGGGGGGCAAAGGGCAGGGAGGGAAGGGGCGGGGGCAAAGGGCAGGGAGGGGCGGGGGGGGCAAAGGGCAGGGAGGGGCGGGGGGGCAAAGGGCAGGGAGGGGCGGGGAGGGGCAAAGGGCAGGGAGGGGGCGGGGCAAAGGGGAGGAGGGGTGGGGGCAAAGGGCAGGGGGGTCAGGGGGGGCAAAGGGCAGGGAGGGGCGGGGGGGCTAAGGGCAGGGAGGGGTGGGGGGGGGCAAAGGGCAGGGAGGGGCGGGGGGTGGGGCAAAGGACAGGGAGGGGGGGCAAAGGGCAGGGAGGGCAGGGCAAAGGGCAGGGAGGGGGAGGGGCAAAGGGCAGGGAGGGATGGGGGCAAAGGGCAGGGAGGGGTGGCGGCAAAGGGCAGGGAGGGGCAGGGGGGGCAAAGGGCAGGGAGGGAGGGGCGGGGGGCAAAGGGCAGGGAGGGGCGGGGGGGGCAAAGGGCAGGGAGGGGCAGGGGGGGCAAAGGGCAGGGAGGGCGGGGGGGGCAAAGGGCAGGGAGGGGCGGGGGAGGGGCAAAGGGCAGGAGGGGGAGGGGCAAAGGGGAGGAAGGGGTGGGGGCAAAGGGCAGGGGGTCAGGGGGGGCAAAGGGCAGGGAGGGGCGGGGGGGGCTAAGGGCAGGGAGGGTGGGGGGGGGCAAAGGGCAGGGAGGGGCGGGGGGTGGGGCAAAGACAGGGAAGGGGGCAAAGGCAGGGAAGGGCGGGGCAAAGGGCAGGGAGGGGCAGGGGCAAAGTGCAGGGAAGTATGGGGCAAAGGGCAGGGAGGGGAGGTGGCAAAGGGGAGGGAGGGGCGGGGGGGCAAAGGGCAGGGAGGGGAGGGGCGGGGGGGCAAAGGCAGGGAGGGGCGGGGGGGCAAAGGGCAGGGAGGGGCAGGGTGGGGCAAAGGGCAGGGAGGGGCGGGGGGCAAGGGCAGGGAGGGGTGGGGAGGCAAAGGGCAGGGAGGGGCAGGGGGGAAAAGGGCAGGGGGGCAAAGGGCAGGAGGGGTGTGGGGGGCAAAGGGCAGGAGGGGTGGGGGGGGCAAAGAGCAGGAGGGGGTTGGGCAAAGGGCGGGGGGGGCAAAGTCAGGGAGGGGCAGGGGTTAAGGGCAGGGAGGTGCAGGGGGGGCAAAGGGCGGGGGGGGCAACGGGCAGGGAGGGGCAGGGGGGGCAAAGGGCAGGGAGGGCGGGGGGGGCAAAGGGCAGGAGGGGCAGGGGGGCAAAGGACAGGCAGGGGTGGGGGGGGCAAAGGGCAGGGAGGGGCGGGGGGGGCAAAGGGCAAGGGGGCGGGGGGGCAAAGGGCAGGGAGGAGCGGGGGGTGGGCAAAGGACAGGGAGGGGGGGCAAAGGGCAGGGAGGGGCAGGGGCAAAGGGCAGGGAGGGGCGGGGGGCAAAGGGCAGGAGGGATGGGGGCAAAGGGCAGGGACGGGTGGCGGCAAAGGGCAGGGAGGGGCAGGGGGGGCAAAGGGCAGGGAGGGGAGGGGCGGGGGGGCAAAGGGCAGGGAGGGGCGGGGGGGGCAAAGGGCAGGAGGGGCAGGGGGGGGGCAAAGGGCAGGGAGGGGCGGGGGAGGCAAAGGGCAGGGAGGGGCGGGGGGGGCAAAGGGCAGGGAGGGGGCGGGGAGGGGCAAAGGGCAGGGAGGGGGAGGGGCAAAGGGGAGGGAGGGGTGGGGGCAAAGGGCAGGGGGGGTCAGGGGGGGCAAAGGGCAGGGAGGGGCGGGGGGGGCTAAGGCAGGGAGGGGTGGGGGGGGGCAAAGGGCAGGGAGGGGCGGGGGTGGGGCAAAGGACAGGGAGGGGGGGCAAAGGGCAGGGAGGGGCAGGGGCAAAGGGCAGGAAGGGGGCGGGGGCAAAGGGCAGGGAGGGATGGGGGCAAAGGGCAGGGAGGGGTGGCGGCAAAGGGCAGGGAGGGGCAGGGGGGGCAAAGGGCAGGGAGGGGAGGGGCGGGGGGGCAAAGGGCAGGGCAGGCAGGGGGGGCAAAGGGCAGGGAGGGGAGGGGCGGGGGGGCAAAGGGCAGGGCAGGGAGGTGCAGGGGGGGCAAAGGGCGGGGGGGGCAACGGGCAGGGAGGGGCAGGGGGGGCAAAGGGCAGGGAGGGGCGGGGGGGGCAAAGGGGAGGGAGGGGCGGGGGGGCAAAGGACAGGCAGGGGTGGGGGGGGCAAAGGGCAGGGAGGGGCGGGGGGGGCAAAGGGCAGGGAGGGGCGGGGGGAGCAAAGGGCAGGGAGGGCGGGGGGGGCAAAGGGCAGGGAGGGGCGGGGGGCAAAGGGCAGGGAGGGGCAGGGGGGTAAAGGGCAGGGAGGGGCGGGGGGGCAAAGGGCAGGGAGGGGCGGGGGGCAAAGGGCAAAGAGGGGCAGGGGGCAAAGGGCAGGGAGGGGCGGGGGGGCAAAGGGCAGAGAGGGGCGGGGGGGCAAAGGGCAGGTAGGGGCACGGGCGGGAAAGGGCAGGGAGGGGCAGGGGCAAAGAGCAGGGAGGGGCGGGGGCAAAGGGCAGGGAGGGGCAGGGGGGGCAAAGGGCAGGGAGGGGCAAGGGGCAGGGAGGGGCAGGGGCAAAGGGCAGGGAGGGGTGGGGGCAAAGGACAGGGAGGGGCGGGGGCAAAGGGCAGGGAGGGGCGGGGGCAAAGGGCAGGGAGGGGCGGGGCAAAGGACATGGAGGGGTGGGGGCAAAGGGCAGGAGGGGTGGGGGCAAAGGGCAGGGAGGGGCGGGGGCAAACGGCAGGGAGGGGAGGGGCGGGCAGGGGCAAAGGGCAGGGAGGGGAGGGGCGGGCTGTGGAAAAGGGCAGGGAGGGGAGGGGTGGGCGGTGGCAAAGGGCAGGGAGGGAGGGGCGGGGGCCAAAGGGCAGGGAGGGGCAGGGGAGGCAAAGGGCAGGGAGGGGCGGGGGGCAAAGGGCAGGGAGGGGCAGGGGGGGAAAAGGGCAGGGAGGGGCGGGGGGCAAAGGGCAGGGAGGGGGGGCAAAGGGCAGGGAGGGGTGGGGGGGGGCAAAGGGCAGGGAGGGGTGGGGGGGCAAAGGGCAGGGAGGGGCAGGGGGGCAAAGGACAGGCAGGGGTGGGGGGGGCAAAGGGCAGGGAGGGGCGGGGGGGGGGCAAAGGGCAGGGAGGGGCGGGGGGGAAAAGGGCAGGGAGGAGCGGGGGGTGGGGCAAAGGACAGGGAGGGGGGGCAAAGGGCAGGGAGGGGCAGGGTCAAAGGGCAGGGAGGGGCGGGGGCAAAGGGCAGGGAGGGATGGGGGCAAAGGGCAGGGACGGGTGGCGGCAAAGGGCAGGGAGGGGCAGGGGGGGCAAAGGGCAGGGAGGGGAGGGGCGGGGGGCAAAGGGCAGGGAGGGGCGGGGGGGGCAAAGGGCAGGGAGGGGCGGGGGGGGCAAAGGGCAGGGAGGGGCGGGGAGGGGCAAAGGGCAGGGAGGGGGAGGGGCAAAGGGGAGGGAGGGGTGGGGGCAAAGGGCAGGGGGGTCAGGGGGGGCAAAGGGCAGGGAGGGGCGGGGGGGGCTAAGGGCAGGGAGGGGTGGGGGGGGGCAAAGGGCAGGGAGGGGCGGGGGGTGGGGCAAAGGACAGGGAGGGGGGGCAAAGGGCAGGGAGGGGCAGGGGCAAAGGGCAGGGAGGGGGAGGGGCAAAGGGCAGGGAGGGATGGGGGCAAAGGGCAGGGAGGGGTGGCGGCAAAGGGCAGGGAGGGGCAGGGGGGGCAAAGGGCAGGGAGGGGAGGGGCGGGGGGGCAAAGGGCAGGGAGGGGCGGGGGGGGCAAAGGGCAGGGAGGGGCAGGGGGGGCAAAGGGCAGGGAGGGGCGGGGGGGGCAAAGGGCAGGGAGGGGCGGGGGAGGGGCAAAGGGCAGGGAGGGGGAGGGGCAAAGGGGAGGGAGGGGTGGGGGCAAAGGGCAGGGGGTCAGGGGGGGCAAAGGGCAGGGAGGGGCGGGGGGGGCTAAGGGCAGGGAGGGGTGGGGGGGGGCAAAGGGCAGGGAGGGGCGGGGGGTGGGGCAAAGGACAGGGAAGGGGGGCAAAGGGCAGGGAAGGGCGGGGGCAAAGGGCAGGGAGGGGCAGGGGCAAAGTGCAGGGAAGTATGGGGGCAAAGGGCAGGGAGGGGCGGTGGCAAAGGGGAGGGGAGGGGCGGGGGGGGCAAAGGGCAGGGAGGGGAGGGGCGGGGGGGGCAAAGGGCAGGGAGGGGCGGGGGGCAAAGGGCAGGGAGGGGCAGGGTGGGGCAAAGGGCAGGGAGGGGCGGGGGGGGCAAAGGGCAGGGAGGGGTGGGGGAGGCAAAGGGCAGGGAGGGGCAGGGGGGAAAAGGGCAGGGGGGGAAAAGGGCAGGGAGGGGTGTGGGGGGGCAAAGGGCAGGGAGGGGTGGGCGGGGGCAAAGGGCAGGGAGGGGTGGGGGCAAAGGGCGGGGGGGGGCAAAGGGCAGGGAGGGGCAGGGGGTTAAGGGCAGGGAGGTGCAGGGGGGGCAAAGGGCGGGGGGGCAACGGGCAGGGAGGGGCAGGGGGGGCAAAGGGCAGGGAGGGGCGGGGGGGGGCAAAGGGCAGGGAGGGGCAGGGGGGCAAAGGACAGGCAGGGGTGGGGGGGGCAAAGGGCAGGGAGGGGCGGGGGGGAAGCAAAGGGAAGGGAGGGGCGGGGGGGCAAAAGGCAGGGAGGAGCGGGGGGTGGGGCAAAGGACAGGGAGGGGGGGCAAAGGGCAGGGAGGGGCAGGGCAAAGGGCAGGGAGGGGCGGGGGCAAAGGGCAGGGAGGGATGGGGGCAAAGGGCAGGGACGGGTGGCGGCAAAGGGCAGGGAGGGGCAGGGGGGGCAAAGGGCAGGGAGGGGAGGGGCGGGGGGGCAAAGGGCAGGGAGGGGCGGGGGGGGCAAAGGGCAGGGAGGGGCAGGGGGGGGCAAAGGGCAGGGAGGGGCAGGGAAGGGGCAAAGAGCAGGGAGGTGGAGGGGCAAAGGGCAGGGAGGGGTGGGGGCAAAGGGCAGGGGGAGGCAGGGGGGGGCAAAG
>NW_027455209.1:0-42185 GCF_040206685.1 Ascaphus truei
TACTCATACCAGGGATGACGCCCCCTCCTCTATGTCACGCGCGAGCGGTGAGGTTTCCCCATGTGTTTGAGAAATGATAAACAAATCACATCCCTGCCACAAGCAGGCTGCACGAGGCCATTATAATATAAAATCAATGAAGGGGATGAAGTTGATTGGGCTAAGGGATATACAGTAGGCAGTAAGCTGTACTCTAAAAAAATACCTGTAGGCAATATGAGTATATACATTGTGACAAACGGCTTACTCCGGGACTCCGTCGTTTGTCCGGGACTGTTTAGAACACGGTCTTTTAGGGTAGGTTAAATGATGAGGCGTCACGTACTGTTCCTTTAAACAGGCTATGCCTGGTTTATTCAGTCCCAGGCACTGAGACTGCCACAGTGCATACAACAGAAAACAGATCAAAACAAAAGCTGCTCACCTGAGCGATAACTTAACTTAGATATCCCTGACTCAGGGTTGGACGTGGCTTTTCCACTTCCAACATCAAAACACGGTACTTTTGCAGTCTTACACAAATGAACAGAAAGATTGAACCTGTTTGGGGAAGAGGCTTCTCCCCTCTGTAGTTCAGCAGCCTTCCAGCCTCCTGGCTCTTGTGGGGAGACCAGAGCAAACAGGAAATCAGTCTTTCATACCTGATTCCTAATTAGCATGACAGGTGACAGAAATCAGGCAGCAGACAAACTCTGGTCTGGATCTCTCATCCCTCAGTTCCAGCGCTTGCCAAACTGTGGGATGGAGTGTATGTATTATAAGGCTGCACTCCCAGGCCAAACAGGATAGAAACTGTCTAGTATCCTGGGAGCCCTATATACGGAATTTATTACCATCCCCTGGTTTCTGTCACATATCCTCCCCCCCCAGCTCAGACCTCGAGGGATGAGCGACCATGGATATTAGGGAGTGCATCCTTGACAACCCGTCAGCATTGCCATGTTTGTGCCCTGACCTGTGTTCCACAGAAAATTTAAAGGGTTGTAGGCTTAGGAACCACCTGGTCACTCTAGCATTCTTTTCCCTGTTTTGACACATCCAGGTAAGGGGTGCATGATCTGTGACCAACCGGAATTTTCTCCCCAACAGGTAGTATTTGAGCGTCTCTACAGCCCACTTTATTGCGAGACACTCTTTCTCTACTATGGAGTAATTTTTCTCCTGGGGATTTAGTTTCCTACTTAAATAAAGGATGGGGTGCTCCTCACCTTGAGACTCCTGGGAGAGTACAGCCCCCAGCCCAACCTCAGATGCGTCGGTTTGGACTACGAACTCTTTGGAGAAGTCAGGTGTGACCAACACTGGTTGGGCACAGAGAGCTTCTTTCAGGCTTCTAAAGGCCTGTTCGGTTTCGGGGGACCACTTTACCATTAGCGGTCCTCTTGCTTTTGTGAGGTCAGTTAGTGGGGTTGCCTTAGTTGCAAAATTGGGAATAAACCTTCTATAGTACCCAATTAACCCCAAAAAAGTCCTTACTTGTTTTTTTGTAACTGGCCTTGGCCAATTTTGTATCGCCTCCACTTTGAGTGTTTGGGGTTTGAGTAAACCTCTGCCAATAGAATATCCCAGATACTTGGCCTCCTCCAGACCAATAGTGCATTTAGCGGGGTTAGCAGTTAGTCCAGCAGACCGGACTGCGTCAAGCACAGCTTGGACCTTTGGAAGGTGGGATTGCCAATCTTCACTATGGATTACCACATCATCCAGGTAGGCGGCAGCATACCGAGCATGTGGTTTTAAAATTTTATCCATCATTCTTTGGAATGTGGCGGGAGCTCCATGTAAGCCAAAAGGCAACACCTTATACTGAAAGAGGCCGTCTGGGGTTGAGAAGGCTGTCTTTTCTTTTGCCCTTTCTGTGAGGGGGAACCTGCCAGTACCCTTTTGTTAGGTCTAGGGTTGTGAGATATCGGGCTTTGCCCAGTCTCTCTACAAGTTCATCTACCCTGGGCATAGGATAAGTATCAAATTTTGACACCCGCGTTTAGTTTCCGGTAGTCATTACAAAACCTTGTTGTACCATCTGGCTTTGGGACTAAGACTATAGGGCTGTTCCACCCACTTTGGGATTCCTCAATTACACCTAGTTTTAGCATTTTTTTAACCTCTAAACTTATAGCCTTTCTTTTGGCCTCTGGGATTCGGTACGGTTTAAGGTTAACTCGGACCCCTGGTTCAGAGACTAGGTCATGTTCAATTACGCTAGTTCTACCTGGCCGTATAGAGAAGATTTCTTTGTTTCTTCTCACTAAATTATGAACCTCTCGTTTCTGATGAACAGACAGGGTTTCAGCTATGCTAACCTCTGGGTCAGTTTCTTGATTCTCTGACGGACCTGGGGGTACTAGGGTTAACAAGACTTCTCTATCTTTCCAGGGGCTTGAGTAGGTTTATATGGTAAATTTGCTCAGGTTTCCTCCTACCTGGCTGTCTTACCTTATAATTTACTTCTCCCACTCTTTCCAAGACCTCATATGGCCCATGCCATTTAGCAAGGAATTTACTCTCCACGGTGGGAAACCAGAACTAGTACCCTATCACCTGGAAAAAAAATTCTGACCCTAGCACCCTTATTATACGTATTCCTCTGTGCTTCTTGAGCTTTCTCCATGTGTTCCCTCACTATGGGTAGGACTGCAGCAATGCGGTCCTGCATCTGGGCAACATGCTCTATTACACTTCTGTAAGGGGTAACCTCGTGTTCCCAAGTCTCTTTGGCTATATCCAGTAAGCCCCTTGGGTGTCGGCCATACAATAGTTCAAAACGGGGAGAAGCCTGTGGATGATTGGGGAACTTCCCTAATGGCAAATAACAGGTACGGTAACAAACAATCCCAGTTTTTCCCATCTTTATCAACCGCCCGCCGTAACATGCTCTTTAAGGTTTTATTGAACCTTTCCACTAAACCATCTGTTTGTGGATGATAGACTGAGGTTCTGAGATGCTTGATTTTTAGGAGTTTACATAGCTCTTTTGTTACTTGGGACATAAATGGTGTTCCCTGGTCAGATAGAATCTCTTTAGGAATCCCGACCCGGGAAAACAGAACTACTAACTCTTTTGCTATGTTTTTAGCTGAGGTGCTACGTAGGGGAACTGCCTCCGGATATCGGGTGGCATAATCTAATATTACCAATATATGCTGATGTCCCCTAGCAGACTTTATTAGGGGTCCTACTAGATCCATAGCAATCCGGTCAAATGGTACCTCTATTATGGGAAGGGGTACCAATGGGCTGCGGTACGCCTTGAACGGGGCGGTGATCTGACATTCTGGGCATGAGGAACAATAATTCGTAATTTCTGCCAGAACCCCAGGCCAATAGAAGCTTCGGAGAACCTTTTCTTTTGTCTTTTCCACCCCTAGGTGTCCCCCCAATGGATGACTATGTGCGAGGTGTAATACTACGTTACGGAATGTCCGTGGTACCAACAATTGTTTAGTTGTAACTGATTTCCTTTTATCAACCCGATATACTAGGTCGTTCTCTACCTCGAAGTAGGGGTAAGCAAGTGACCTATCTGGTTGGCCAGGAGTACTATTCTGGTCCCGTATATTTCCCCTTGCTACCGCTAATGTGGGGGTCTTCCCACTGGGCCTTCTTAAAACTCCCAGGACTGACCTCTAGGTCAGCGAGGGTCTTATCCGGTTCTGGGGTGGTAAGTGTCTGCTCAACATCTTGATTTGGGGTATTCCCTACCAAAGTAGTGATGGGGAAGGGAATTTTACAGCACTCCTCCTTTTCCCCCTTCTTATTTGGGCCCTCGTCAACCTCCATTTCTGAAAAAGGGAAAGGATTTGTTTCTTCTAATACTTCGTTATGGTCCGCTATTGAACTCTGGGCGCTATTCTGAGCGGGGGACCACATTTTTAGAAAATGGGGAAAGTCGGTCCCTATTAACACATCATGTGCCAGTTTGGGTACAATACCCACCTTGAAATCTAAAGAACCAAACTCTGTTTCAAAAAAAACATCAACAGTGGAATATTCATGATTATCCCCATGTATACAACAAATTGCCACTCTTTGTGAACTGTTTCCCTGTTTCTTCTTAATGGGCAAGAGGTATTCGGACACTAGTGTGACCATGCTCCCAGAGTCAAGAAGTGCCCGAACCCTCTTACCATTAACCTTTACAAATGCCCACAGATGGTTATTCAAGGGGTCCTCTGGGCTAGGGCCCATACATTGGGACAACAGCGAATAAGGTTCCACGCTGTTGCATTGCATGGGCTCATCATTTAGTGGGCAGATTTTTGCTGTGTGGCCCCTCTCATGACAATTTACACATTTAGGTACATAGTCTGTGTCCCACTTAGAGCCTTTTCCCGGCTCCCCATGTTGGCTAATTGCCCTTAGTGTGCGAACCACTGTTGCTGGTGCTGCGTGAAGGTGGTCGCCGCTCTTCAGCGCCCCTTAACCCCCGGTACCCTCTTTACCGTCTCTGGAAGAGTCCTGGAACCTCGGGTAGTGGGGTTGCTCCACGGACTGTGGGTTGCGGGTGCTCTCCTGCTGCATTGTACCTTTCTACGAGGGCCACAAGCTCATCCGCATTGTGGGGGTCACTCCGACTGACCCAACGGCGTAAGGCAGAGGGAAGTTTCCTCAAGAACTGGTCCATGACCAACCGTTCCACGATGTGGCTGGCTGAGTTGATCTCGGGTTGTAGCCACTTCCGGGCGAGGTGGATGAGGTCATACATCTGGCCTTCGGGTGGCTTTATCCATCGTGAAGGACCATGCGTGAAACCTTTGGGCGCGAACAGCCGTGGTTACGCCAAGGCGGGCGAGGATCTCGAACTTCAATTTTGCATAGACGTTAGCTTCGGCTGGCTCTAGATCAAAGTAAGCCTTCTTGGGTCCGCCGCTTAGGAAGGGTGCGATTAGACCAGCCCACTCAGCTTCTGGCCATCCCTCTCTCTGTGCGTGCGTTCAAACGTGAGAAGATAGGCTTCCACATCATCCGAGGGTCCCATCTTCTGAAGGTAGTGGCTTGCCCTGGTCATTTTCGGAACTGGGGCTGCCGCTGCCAGTGGAAGGTTACTGATAGTCCCCCTCAGGATCTCGAGTTCCTGCTGTAAGCCCTGAGCGAACCGCTGTTGCTCCTCTCTCAGCAAGCGGTTTGTCTCTTGCTGGTTTGCAATCGCGTTTTGCAGGGCTTCATTCGTCTGTTGCTGGTTTGCATTCGCCTGTTGCTGGTTTGCATTCGCCTGTTGCTGGTTTGCATTAATCTCTTGCTGGGCTATTAGCAGCTGTTGCTGGGCTGCATTCGTCTGCTGCTGGGTTTGCATTAGTTTCTTGCTGGGCTATTAACAGCTGTTGCTGGGTTTCATTCGCGTCTTTCTGGGCAGCGACATTGCGTACCAGCGCACCCACCACGTCTTCCATCTTGTTTGCAGAGGATGGAAAAAACTTTTTTTTTTTTTTTTTTTTTTTCTTTCAAAGTTCTTCAACCCGCAGACCCCCTAGTGCTCTGCCCGCATTCTCCACCATATGTGACAAACGGCTTACTCCGGGACTCCGTCGTTTGTCCGGGACTGTTTAGAACACGGTCTTTTAGGGTAGGTTAAATGATGAGGCGTCACGTACTGTTCCTTTAAACAGGCTATGCCTGGTTTATTCAGTCCCAGGCACTGAGACTGCCACAGTGCATACAACAGAAAACAGATCAAAACAAAAGCTGCTCACCTGAGCGATAACTTAACTTAGATATCCCTGACTCAGGGTTGGACGCTTTCCCGCCGCCTTTCTCCCACTTCCAACATCAAAACACGGTACTTTTGCAGTCTTACACAAATGAACAGAAAGATTGAACCTGTTTGGGGGAAGAGGCTTCTCCCCCTCTGTAGTTCAGCAGCCTTCCAGCCTCCTGGCTCTTCTGGGGAGACCAGAGCAAACAGGAAATCAGTCTTTCATACCTGATTCCTAATTAGCATGACAGGTGACAGAAATCAGGCAGCAGACAAACTCTGGTCTGGATCTCTCATCCCTCAGTTCCAGCGCTTGCCAAACTGTGGGCTGGAGTGTATGTATTATAAGGCTGCACTCCCAGGCCAAACAGGATAGAAACTGTCTAGTATCCTGGGAGCCCCTATATACGGAATTTATTACCATCCCCTGGTTTCTGTCACAACATGCATACAAACATAAGTGCTTATGGTAAACAGAGAGTATAATATACATATTTAAAGAAAAGAAAAAACATATAACAAGACAATTTATTATTAAAAAAATTGTATTTATCCAAAAAAGGTTAAATGATAAATGCAAACAATAAAAACATTTGAAAAAAAGCAACAAATGTGTCTCGTGCCTTAATAAACAGCAAATTGCATGCCCTGCTGGATGAAGATAGTAATCATATAAATTATAAACATCTATTTAATGTGGAGTTCCATGCATATATAATTCTTATTTTGAACACCTTAACCTGACTATGAAAACTTTATATAAATGGTATATTACATCAGGTCTAAGTAGTTTTAATAATAAGTCAAAAAGTAGAGGCTATATTAAAGATTGGACTTATTGTACTTGGTTTTCTCATAAAAACCAAAACGCCGTCCGTTTATTTTTCCGGTAACTAAATGGTTAAGACAAAGTATGGATATATCTTCATAAAAATGTGTATTCATTTGCTTTGGTCATGCTATACATTATATAGGTGTATTAATAAAATACAAAGCTTTAATATATTTCTCGATTAAAGTATAATATACTGTATATACTATTTTTCCAAAACAAATAATACTCATTTGAGAAAATGGTTAATATTCCATTCTACATTCATTCCGTCAGGGAACCTTGTTCTTAATGTAAATATCCAATAGGATTCTCTACAGTCTAATGTTTTCACAGTGTTACCCCCTCTTTCTTTTCTGATTATCTTCTCAATGCCTACAAATGAGAAGTTACTGATGCCTCCCTGCCCACATTCCGAAAAATGTTTGGAGACAGGGTGTTCCTTATCATTTTTACGTATCAGCCTGCAATGTTCTTGCATCCTTATTTTTAATGCCCTTGTGGTCCTGCCGACATATCTCTTCCCACAGCCACAAGTAATAAGATACACTACAAATGTAGTATTACAATTGATGAAATTATGTATGGTATGGCGTTTATGTGGACTGTGGGAGAAGACATGTCGTGCTGGTTTCATGTACTGACACATATTACACTGATTACATCTAAAGGATCCCTTGGTCACAAAATGATCTGAGCTCTTTACTGGTGTTGATACTACACTTGGTGATAAAAAGGTAGCTAATGTCTTGGCTCTTCTATAAACAAATTTGGGACCCTTATCTGTATATTCCTTAAGAATGGGATCCATCCGTAACAATTCCCAGTGCTTATTCACAATTTTGTTTATTTGACTGCTAGATTTGCTATATTGTGAAATAAACAGCGGACATGTTGCGTCCTCTTTTTTGTCTCTTTTTGTTTCAGTGTATACGCCTCCCCTCTTCATTCTGGACACAGACGGCATTACTGTTGCTCGTTCAATTCCCTTGACCTCCTGTAGTGTAGTCTGGAGGGTCTCCCGGTCATATCCTCTCTCAATAAATTTGTTTGTCAGCTCCTCAGACTGAGTCACGAAACTGTCAAAAGTTGAACAGTTCCGTCTCAGTCTGAGGTACTGGCCTTTGGGTATTCCCTTGATCACAGATCTGGGGTGGCAGCTGTCCGCTCTAAGAAATGAATTGCGAGAATTTGGTTTCTTATAAATGTCGGATTGTATTTTTTGATTGATGTCAATGTAAAATAAAATGTCCAGGTAGCTAATGTGGTGGGTATGATAATTAATGGTGAGTTTAATATCAAAAGTGTTATTATTTAAATATTCTATAAATTCTAATAAAGTGTCAGTGTTCCCGTGCCAAATAAAAATAAGGTCGTCAATAAAACGCTTATAAAAAATAATATTGTGCCTATAAGGGTTTGTGCTTCCAAAAATAAAATTATTCTCCCACCACCCCATAAAAAGGTTGGCATAGGAGGGGGCAAAACTTGTCCCCATTGCCGTCCCCCCGAAGTTTGAAATAAAATTTGTGATCAAAAAGAAAATAATTGTGCGTGAGTAAAAAGAGTATTGATTCCATTATAAATGTGGTTGTAAGTATTGAGCTGCCTGGACATTCTATGAAATGGCGGACAGCCGTCAGATCATGTTGGATGATCGAGTACAGGGAGACCACATCCATGGTAACCCACAGGTAATCTTGATTCCAACTAATATGTTGTAGTTTAGTCAGCAGGCCCCCTGAGTCCAGAACAAAAGAGGGCAGTTTTCTAACAAAAGGTTGCAGATATGCATTCACATATTGAGACAAACCATCTCCCAAAGATCCAATACTAGAGACTATTGGCCGACCAGGGGGGTCGACCAAAGTCTTATGGATCTTTGGGAGATGGTGATAAATGGGAATAATGGGATGGCGGTTGATAATGAAGTCTGGTTCATTTTTAGTCAAAACATGTGTGGCTGTCCCCAGATCCACAAGCTCGAGGAGTTCCCTCAAAAAACAGTCCGTGGGGTCCCGTGGAAGTACAGAATAGGAGGACACATCCCCAAGTTGGCGAAATGCTTCCTTAAAGTAGTCAGTCCTACTCTGCACCACCACAGCACCCCCCTTGTCGGCATTCTTTATTACTAGCATAGGACTCTCTTGCAGTGACTTAATAGCAATTCTCTCCTCCTTGTTAAGGTTATCGTACCTTGAAGGGGAAAAGGAAAAACCCTGAGCTAGCAATCTGAGATCACGGACCACAAGGTTCTCAAACATATTCAGATATGGACCTTTAGCAAAGGTGGGGTAAAAAACAGATTTCTCCCTGAGTTTAGATTCCCAGTCTCCTAGAATGTGTGTTTGTGTGTCTTCTAAAGTGTTACCTTCTAAGAAAAGATCTTCCATATCCCTAAGTATACAATCCTCTCTGAAAGAGTCTGGAGTTCCTATATTAGGGGAGGAGGACAATGAGAGAGAAGAAGGGTTAGTCATTTTACAAATGGTTAAATTAGGTGCCTCACAAGGCACTTCACCTGGAGTTGTCACCGTCTGGGACCCACCACAACTATTTGAGTGATGGAAAAATTTCTTTAAAGTAAGTTTACGCACAAACTTATGGACATCGACCACTACACCAAAGAGATCGACGTCCATAGTGGGAGCATATTTTAAACCTTTATTAAGGAGTGAGGTCTCAGCAGGCGACAACTCTATGCCAGAGATGTTAATTACATTATTAGTACAAATTAATAATTCTTTTTCCTTTTGTTTGCTCTCTTTCCTCCCGTGTCTTTTCTTCCCCCCCCTCCTTGTCCTCTTTCGTCTCTCCTGAACATAAGATAGTTTTTTGACTGTTGGTCAGTTTGGTAAGAGTCACTCTGTTTCGCAGCTGTAGATTCCCCCCGGGTCATGGAACCGTCTGATGGACGCCTCTCATCTCTGGGATGATCAGTATTCCCACGTTGTGAATTATTGGATCTATTTTCCATGTCCATAAATGAGACCGAGTGTGATGTAGTCTCCACATCGGACAGTTCAGAGTCCCCACTTTGACAATCAAAGTTGCTTGTTTTTAATATAGATTTACTTGGGGTTGATCTGCGTGATTGATTATTAGATGTGTCCCTTGAGAAACGATCAAACACAGGAAATGTTCTCTGCCAGTTGTATATCTGATTTTTTTCGTAATCTATACGGTCACGGTCATATTTGTTTTGTTTACGTATCATGATTTCTCTTTCTGCCTCCTCCACAGTCTTGGCTAGTATTTGGTCATATTTGGAAAAGCCCTCAATGTCCTTGAATTTCCGCAGTTTATCCTGAAGTTCTTTTATCTGTGTATCTAGTGTTGATTTCTCTTTGATTTTGTGTTGCAAGATTAGTTCCATTAGGCCAAATGAACAGGTATTCAACATGGTGATCCACTGTTCTTCAAAATTTTTGTCAGGGAAACCAAAAGTTGTCGCTTTCTTCACTCTAAGGCCCCGTGGAATTCTTTTCATTTTAAGGTAATTCTCTGTAGCCACAATATCCCACAAATTCGGGTTTTATAAATCAACAGTCTTTCTAATTTTTGAAAATATATTTTCAAGTCACAGATATCATTTGTATCGGTTTCTACTACATTTTCAAAGACTCGAAGGGCTTTTTTCCTTCTACATGTATCATCTCCACAATTAAAAGTGTATGCAACAGGGATTGAGTTTTCTTGTAAATCCTCCATATCATCCATTGGGGTTCCCACAGACAGTATGTGTCAATGTCCATAAAACAATTTTAAAAAAATTGAAAAAATGCACAGACCTGCTCCTATTGAGGACAACAATTATATGTATTCACAGAACGAATTCCTTAGTTCATCATTAGTCCACTTATGCACGAGCCACCATGGGGAGAAAACATAATAGTATGTTTGTGATGGTGCTCAAAAAGTGCTGGGACTATATTGAAGGAAGGGAGTATTAGCTGGGTAATAACAATTTTTACTATGGTACTGTGCCTTTAAGTGGGCATAAGGTACCCTGAAGGTAGGAGTGGGTTGCCAAAGACAGCCCCCTCTTTCCTCATTAGGTAGCCCCAGGTGTAGTACTCACTGTAGTATTCTTTCCTTCCCCAGTCTCCCCTCCAAAGCGTGCAGCTGATTAGAGTGTAGATCCAAAGCCAAGGTGTGCAGCGCACAGCAGTAAGGAGGAACAGGTCTTGCAGAAAAATAGTCCTTTATTTGTAATTCATGGTGTGGGACAACAGCAAACCTTCAACGCGTTTCGTTCAAAGGAACTTATCAAGAAGTGCTGTTTGTGTTAAAAGCAACAATTTATATACAGCTGACTGCCCAATTTTCGCGCCAAATCGTGACGTCATAGATTGTGTCTTAACCAATGAAAATCCTTATTCTCGCGCATGCGCGCGGCGCCAGCATACTCTATGGTCATCTCTATGGTATTGCTAAACCCCCGCGCATGCGCGCGACGCCAGAGTGCCAAGGATCATACTGCTGCTGTCAGCCGTGTCCTACAGAAGACACACGCCCCTCCGGGCGGTTCTACATGTACAGGCATGCCTCTGACTCATACAGGATGACGCCCCCTCCTCTATGTCACGCGCGAGCGGTGAGGTTTCCCCATGTGTTTGAGAAATACAATCCGACATTTATAAGAAACCAAATTCTCGCAATTCATTTCTTAGAGCGGACAGCTGCCACCCCAGATCTGTGATCAAGGGAATACCCAAAGGCCAGTACCTCAGACTGAGACAGAACTGTTCAACTTTTGACAGTTTCGTGACTCAGTCTGAGGAGCTGACAAACAAATTTATTGAGAGAGGATATGACCGGGAGACCCTCCAGACTACACTACAGGAGGTCAAGGGAATTGAACGAGCAACAGTAATGCCGTCTGTGTCCAGAATGAAGAGGGGAGGCGTATACACTGAAACAAAAAGAGACAAAAAAGAGGACGCAACATGTCCGCTGTTTATTTCACAATATAGCAAATCTAGCAGTCAAATAAACAAAATTGTGAATAAGCACTGGGAATTGTTACGGATGGATCCCATTCTTAAGGAATATACAGATAAGGGTCCCAAATTTGTTTATAGAAGAGCCAAGACATTAGCTACCTTTTTATCACCAAGTGTAGTATCAACACCAGTAAAGAGCTCAGATCATTTTGTGACCAAGGGATCCTTTAGATGTAATCAGTGTAATATGTGTCAGTACATGAAACCAGCACGACATGTCTTCTCCCACAGTCCACATAAACGCCATACCATACATAATTTCATCAATTGTAATACTACATTTGTAGTGTATCTTATTACTTGTGGCTGTGGGAAGAGATATGTCGGCAGGACCACAAGGGCATTAAAAATAAGGATGCAAGAACATTGCAGGCTGATACGTAAAAATGATAAGGAACACCCTGTCTCCAAACATTTTTCGGAATGTGGGCAGGGAGGCATCAGTAACTTCTCATTTGTAGGCATTGAGAAGATAATCAGAAAAGAAAGAGGGGGTAACACTGTGAAAACATTAGACTGTAGAGAATCCTATTGGATATTTACATTAAGAACAAGGTTCCCTGACGGAATGAATGTAGAATGGAATATTAACCATTTTCTCAAATGAGTATTATTTGTTTTGGAAAAATAGTATATACAGTATATTATACTTTAATCGAGAAATATATTAAAGCTTTGTATTTTATTAATACACCTATATAATGTATAGCATGACCAAAGCAAATGAATACACATTTTTATGAAGATATATCCATACTTTGTCTTAACCATTTAGTTACCGGAAAAATAAACGGACGGCGTTTTGGTTTTTATGAGAAAACCAAGTACAATAAGTCCAATCTTTAATATAGCCTCTACTTTTTGACTTATTATTAAAACTACTTAGACCTGATGTAATATACCATTTATATAAAGTTTTCATAGTCAGGTTAAGGTGTTCAAAATAAGAATTATATATGCATGGAACTCCACATTAAATAGATGTTTATAATTTATATGATTACTATCTTCATCCAGCAGGGCATGCAATTTGCTGTTTATTAAGGCACGAGACACATTTGTTGCTTTTTTAAAAATGTTTTTATTGTTTGCATTTATCATTTAACCTTTTTTGGATAAATACAATTTTTTTAATAATAAATTGTCTTGTTATATGTTTTTTCTTTTCTTTAAATATGTATATTATACTCTCTGTTTACCATAAGCACTTATGTTTGTATGCATGTGTAGCCATGCATAATAATGACTGCATACATCTTCTCTGTTAGCAGTAAGTCCTGGTACACACAGGCCTGCCCACAGTAGTTATGGAGGTTTTCCCTCACACCCAAGTGTGGTGCCCTGTGTAAGGAAGGGAGTGGCTGTATGCTCTGAGTCCCTGGATAGTGACCTCAGAGATGCGTCTGCCCCCTGAGGTATAAAGGGCACAACACTGACAGTTAGTGTTGTTGTTCGGAGCAGAGAGTAAACCGAAGATACAGATATTGTAGGAACACTTTTGTGACCCTAGTGCAGTAACTAGCGGGAGCATAGTGATAATTCCAGTGTGTTTACGCCACGCTGTGTCCAGGGACCTGGCACAGTGGTGATCTCCCTAGGAGAAAGGGAATCCCACTTCATTATTGGAGGGCGTACCTGGCAAAGGGACATCACGCAGAGATGCGCGGCTAGAGCTGGCAGCTGCATGGGGCAGTCTGCTACATCCCTGTACTTAATAAAGATGTCCTTGAAAACAAGAACCCCACTGTGTGAGTGTGAGCTTACTCGACAGTGGATGGCACCAAGAAGGAGTTCCTCACCAGGACCATCTCCCTGCGGAAGCATAGATCCTGATGAGGTGGAGGCGCTGCACATGATGTAAGTTGGACTCGTACCCACTACCTCAGCTACCTGTCCTGATTGACATCCCCTAATAACATCAAGCGGGAGACTCAAGAGTCCTGTTGCCTACAGGTGCACCACCAGACACGAACATGTAATGGGGACTGGTTAGACTACCCGGGCCAATGTGAGATTGGGGGGGGAAAACCCGTTACAATTGGAGGCGCTGCTGAGATTCCTGTTAACAGGACAGGCTTTTGCTAGGCACACAATAGGAAACAGGGAGAGTGTCTGCTGCCACTCTGTGCTGGAAAGGGAAAATCTAGGGGTAGTCAGGAGAACGAAAAACCTCGCAAAGCACGCCCTAGACTGACCTAAGGGGTTAGTGAGTCTGGAGCCGGGGGCTATAGCTGTCCTAGTCACCTTGAGGTAGCGCTAGGGGTAGGATGCCTGAAGGGATAGCCTGTTAACGTGGTCAGGAATTCTGGAGAGGATCTGCACTAGGCTAGCCAACAGTAGGTAGACGCCCAAGTACTGCATGGAAGAGTACTCTAGTCTCCATTCCAGATCACTTACCGAAGGGAGCACAGATTGGAGGAAGGAGATACAGTAGACACAGAAAGAGTGAGCCTAGCCTGAGGTAGTGCAAACACGAGTCAGATCTACGTTAGGTACACAAGGTGGTGCACAAGGCATGTTTATTGTACAGATGTGGTAGCTGCCCCGCAGAGCGGAGCTCCACGTACAGAAATTCGGTGTTCAACGATCACGAGAGACCTGTCAGAATGGAGGATCTGTACAGAACAGAAGGTCCAGGATGGCGGAGAGAGAGAACCACAAGAATGGAGGATCTGCATAGAGCAGAAGGTCCAGGATTGCGGTCAGAGGAAGAACACGCATATGAACTGTGCGTGGACGAAGAACAAGCTACAGAAGAGACTTTTGTGAGTTTGTTGTGGAATGGCGTGAAAGCCGTGGCTGCGCCGTGTTTGTCCTGCCTATGTTCTTGGGAAGATACCCCCGAGAATAGTGAGGATGATAGTCTTGCGAGATGGGAAGAGCGAAATGGACTTTGTTATACCCCAATTAACAAACAGCCAGACGCTGCCTTCAATGACAGAAAAGACAATGCTTACCAAGATGGCGGTTCCCGCTTCCCCGGGACGCCGCGTGGGCATGCTGCAGAAAGTCTTGCAACTTTGCAGTCTGCTAAATGTTGGCCAGGATTGGCGCCAACCAGAAAACTCCACCCCGCTGAGGAGTTTGGCGCGAAAGCTGGAGCCGCGCCCTCATGGACTATGACTCACTCCGCACCTGTGCTGGGTCAGCCTACAAGTCTACGAGACATCCCCCTAGTTTCAACCAGGGGGAGTGGTTTGCGGTTTCACCGGATGTCGACAGAGAAAATGAGAGGAAGGGTTGCTACATCAGCCCATGCCTTTCAGTTGCGAAGAGCCATTGACCAGTATAGACCTCTGAGACGAGTGCCTCCGCTGGTAAAGATGGCTGAAACTGTTGATAAAGTGGACCAAGGTCCTGTGATTTCCACGCACCCTTATTCGGCTCCAGGAGGCTTCCTGGTGATCCGGGTGGAGGGTGTAGAGACTGTGGCGTGTCTGTGCCTGCAGTGCAGACTGCCGGGTGGAGCCGTGGGCAGCGAAGCCCGATGCCCCCACTGTGGACTGCAGTACATGTGGCCCATGACCACATTCGTACCGGTGCAATCTACGGGAATGACCGGAAATGTACCGGTGGCGACAGAAGAGCAGCCGGGAGCTCTCTGGAATAAGAGTCCAAGTCCCGCAGAGTCGGAGTCAAGAGTGGTGCTTCCGACAGAGAAACTCAGCCATCGGAGAGGTGATCACCGAGGAGCCCATCGCCGGTCTCCTACTGGGATGCCTCGGCCGAACTGCAAACTGGAATCCTCGGACGAGGAGTGTGCAAGGCTGGCGAGTAATACAGTCATCAGACGAGACTGTCATACCATTGGTACGCCATGGAGGGATGAAATTCATCGTGGTGTGGAGACGCGGAGTCGTGTGTCTCCCGTACCGCGACCATCCAATCGCCGGAGTCCCACTGCCGTGGTGACTAATGGATCGGACGGAGGCCGATCTACCCCGACCCTGCACGGGACTAAGACACCGTGTCTGTCGCAGACCCAGGGAGTGGAAGATCCGGAGGAGCGAGTCCAGAGCCAGACTGGATCGCGTAGCAGAATGGCGTTGGAGGAGATCCTTGTGGAGGAAGAGATTCCGCTTGGGAATCCACCGCAAGATGGCGTCGCAGCACGCGCGTGTGCGGAAGTGGTGCCGGAGGACCAGGGAGGCCCCGAGTGGGAGATGGTGCCGCCTCTGCGATCGAGCAGCGGGAAGCGATCCCCTATTCTCCAGGGGAATGGGCGGTTGAACGGAAAGCCCAGGAGTCCCAAGGTTGAAGACAAAGATGGACTTTGTGGCGATGCTAAGGCAGGTACCGCTGGGGAGCAGGTCGAAACCCTGTCCGTGCCTACTGGTCGGTCCCGTCCCCAAACCCCGTCCACACCCAAGGTTAGTCCTACTGTACGGCCCTAGCTAAAGCCCCTGTACCCGTCCCTATCCTATTTGGATCTAGTTCCAGTTTAGGGTTGTCCGGGGAGTCACGGGGTCCTTTTGATGATCGGACTGGGAGCCTGGACTTGGGTACGTCGGATGATGGGTCGGAGGGAGGAGGGAGCATGTCCCGACAAGTGTCGGTGTTCAGTGATTGTCCTAGCGGGATGAGTATCACTGTTAGGAATACCTCTCATCGCAAGGGAATTAATACCCGATCTGAGGGTACATCTGGAGTGTCTTCTGGTGGGCCTGATGAGGAGTCCCTAGAAGAGAATGTAGATTCTAGCTCCGAGGAACGGAAGGAGACTAGGTGGTGGGCCCCCTTGTACGAGGGGTATGTCTCGTGGTTTGACCGCACCCGCTTTATTTTAGAGAGAGAGGGGGTGGTGGATCACTGGTGGGCTGCCGGGGATTTTGATGATGAATCCTACCATAGGGCTCTAAGGGTACGATGGGACCGTATACAGGCAGGCCTAATTATCCCTAAGGGGTCCGCAGGGTTAGATGATCCGGTGGAGACACATGAGCCCCTATCCTGGGTGTTGCCCGGGACGGCTGGTCAAACCAGTTTAACTAGGGCTTGCAGAGCTGAGCGAGCTATCATTGCCAAGTACAGGAAGTCCCATGGGCTTGATTACCCCTATGTCCCTGAACCTCTAATGACAGAGATAGAGGAGAATAGGGAGAGATGGCTCAAGAATGATATTCAGTATTATATCATTGAGAGAGGGGGAGCCATTAAAGGTATACAGGCCGAGCAGAGGGTAGCTCAACTGATGCGGGTCTGGAAGATAGGGCGCAGTGTACATATGCACAAGGTGGTGTACTGTAATGAGAGAGGAGTACCACGGGAATACAGCGTGACTGTGCATGATGCCGCGGGGCGAGAGGTGAAGAAGCCAGATCCTCGGCATTACTATTGAGTGTCCAATAGAGTGGTCTGTTGTTTCTTTTGCGCTCCCTGCTGGTCGGTGAGTGTACTGAGCTTTCATTATTATGTTCATGTAATGATGTTTGCTGTGTTATTTGTGTGTTCTTTTGCAGTGTTTCCTGGCGCAAGGTACACCAAATTTAGGTCCCAGCCGGGACGGTGGGTATTCACCAGGGGGAGTATTTAGCCATGCATAATAATGACTGCATACATCTTCTCTGTTAGCAGTAAGTCCTGGTACACACAGGCCTGCCCACAGTAGTTATGGAGGTTTTCCCTCACACCCAAGTGTGGTGCCCTGTGTAAGGATGGGAGTGGCTGTATGCTCTGAGTCCCTGGATAGTGACCTCAGAGATGCGTCTGCCCCCTGAGGTATAAAGGGCACAACACTGACAGTTAGTGTTGTTGTTCGGAGCAGAGAGTAAACCGAAGATACAGATATTGTAGGAACACTTTTGTGACCCTAGTGCAGTAACTAGCGGGAGCATAGTGATAATTCCAGTGTGTTTACGCCACGCTGTGTCCAGGGACCTGGCACAGTGGTGATCTCCCTAGGAGAAAGGGAATCCCACTTCATTATTGGAGGGCGTACCTGGCAAAGGGACATCACGCAGAGATGCGCGGCTAGAGCTGGCAGCTGCATGGGGCAGTCTGCTACATCCCTGTACTTAATAAAGATGTCCTTGAAAACAAGAACCCCACTGTGTGAGTGTGAGCTTACTCGACAGTGGATGGCACCAAGAAGGAGTTCCTCACCAGGACCATCTCCCTGCGGAAGCATAGATCCTGATGAGGTGGAGGCGCTGCACATGATGTAAGTTGGACTCGTACCCACTACCTCAGCTACCTGTCCTGATTGACATCCCCTAATAACATCAAGCGGGAGACTCAAGAGTCCTGTTGCCTACAGGTGCACCACCAGACACGAACATGTAATGGGGACTGGTTAGACTACCCGGGCCAATGTGAGATTGGGGGGGGGAAAACCCGTTACACATGTATATACTCATATTGCCTACAGGTATTTTTTTAGAGTACAGCTTACTGCCTATATCCCTTAGCCCAATCAACTTCATCCCCTTCATTGATTTTATATTATAATGGCCTCGTGCAGCCTGCTTGTGGCAGGGATGTGATTTGTTTATCATTTCTCAAACACATGGGGAAACCTCACCGCTCGCGCGTGACATAGAGGAGGGGGCGTCATCCTGTATGAGTCAGAGGCGTGCCTGTACATGTAGAACCGCCCGGAGGGGCGTGTGTCTTCTGTAGGACACGGCTGACAGCAGCAGTATGATCCCTGGCACTCTGGCGTCGCGCGCATGCGAGGGGGTTTAGCAATACCATAGAGATGACCATAGAGTATGCTGGCGCCGCGCGCATGCGCGAGAATAAGGATTTTCATTGGTTAAGACACAATCTATGACGTCACGATTTGGCGCGAAAATTGGGCAGTCAGCTGTATATAAATTGTTGCTTTTAACACAAACAGCACTTCTTGATAAAGTTCCTTTGAACGAAACGCGTTGAAGGTTTGCTGTTGTCCCACACCATGAATTACAAATAAAGGACTATTTTTCTGCAAGACCTGTTCCTCCTTACTGCTGTGCGCTGCACACCTTGGCTTCACATCATATCATGTGTAGCACGGTCACCTGATGGCTACTATTCTAAACTTGGGCTGGCAGTAAACCCTGGTACTATCAGGTTGCCAGTAGTTGGTATGGGGTTTTCTCCCTTTCCTTTGGTACTGCACTTGAGTGACAGCAGGGGGTGGTACATCCTGTTGTAGCTGGGACAATGGGGTGCCCGTCTCCTGGCTGTACTTAAGGACAGGACCGCCCCAAATTTAGGAGTTCCTTCCCCCTCTGAGGAAGGCAGGTCACACAACTGGGAGCTTGAGATTGGGGCCTTCCCATGTGCTCTTCCCTCCTGGGAAGAGTGAGTGTGGACCATACCTCTGCCTCTACTAGGGAGGTGGGGAAGAGCTAGGACAGCTGCGGGTGCCCTTGGCCTGTAGTGACGGTCCAGGGACCATCGTTCAGTGAGAGCTGAGAGTACTGCATCAGGCAGAAGCCTGCCGCTGTAACTGTGCTGTACAGAGTGAATAAACTGTTCCTGTTATATACCTCCTGTCTGGTGCGTGACCTTACTGGGGGGAGAGGTAATAAGTTCTACAGTGGAAGATCACCTTCAGTTCCTGGAGTCTACGGCAGATGGAGCCACTGCACTGCTAAAGAGATATCTGTGGTATGAACCCCAGAAGCCTGTTCCTGTGTCCTTACTACCATCGGCGGACGATTCAGCCCTCCTGTTGCCAGCAGGTATATGCACCATACACCCTGTAATGGCCCCTATCTGAGATCGGTTGGGGGGGACACCGTTACATATGTTAGCAGACACAAACGAGAGGCAAATAAAGGATTTAACAGAGCCAGCAAAGAATAAGCACGAGCCTTTAAATCACTTAAATAACAGATTCCCCACAAAACAGAGAAGACAACAGACAAAAAAAATGCGGCCTGCGAGCTGTGGCTAGAAAACCAGGAAACAAAAAAACAATCAGCTAGAGCAGGGGGGCGCAAACTTTTTTCCCTGCGCCCCTCACTCCCGCGCCCACCCCAACCCCAACTTACCCGCGCTCCGGCGTAATGACGTCACGTTGCCATAGCAATGTGACGTCACATGACCTCGCAGCGTCATTTTGACACCGCGTTGCCATGGCGCCGCAGGGAGGAAGCCGCCGGAGCCACGGTAAGTTAGGTTTACAGAGGCCCTGCAGCTCCCCCGGCACTTAATTTAAGTGCCTTCGGGAAGCACGCGGGGCCTCTGTAAACCCCGCGCCCCCCGTCGGCAGTGTCGCGCCCCCCCTGGGGGTCGCGCCCCACAGTTTGCGCACCGCTGAGCTAGAGAAGTCGGCTTCTTTAAATATGGAAACATGTTAGGCAGACTATTAGGTAATCTTATGAGAGGATTTAACAATATAAAACCAATCACTAAACTAAAAGACAAATCCAGACAAACGAAAACAAAACCTAAGGAAATAGGCAACATCTTTAAGGAATTTTACGAACAACTATACGAAAAGGGAAAATCGACTCAGTAAGGAGGAAAAAGTTCTTTATGAATCTAAAAATCCCAAAGATCAGTGAAGCCCAACTAGAGAGCATAAGCGCCCCAATAACAAAAAAAGAAAGAAATTACACAATACTAAACCTTTAACACTTTAAGGGCCTGGGTGGTCTATCGGGGGAATACTTAGCCAAAAATGCTGCAATATAATCTTAGGGGGAGATTGGAATGCAATTCAAGATGTATATATGGATGGATCAGGCTTTAAGGAAGGGAATCCTCTGGTCAACACCCAAACCAAAAATATGTCACATGTGAATGATTACACTAAACCTGGTAGACACGTGGAGGACCTTCAACCCCACAGACCTTCAACCCCACTCAGACACAATTAAAAATCCCCTGGAAAACATGTTCCAGAACATTCATGAAGGTACTATGTTCCCCACGTCTAGTAATTTGGCCGATATTAGAATCATACACAAACCAGGAAAAGACCCTCTGAGACCGGAATCGTATAGACCCATATCTCTGATTAATCATGATATAAAAATCTTCACCAACATATTAGCTGACAGAGTAGCTAAGGTTCTTTCCTTCAACTATCCACCCGGACCAATCAGGCTTCATGAATGGCAGGTCCGCAGTAAAAAAAAATATAAGAAAAGTAATATCGGTTATACACTGGATAAAATCCTGCACAATAAAAAACTCGGCCTTGGTTGCAATAGACGCGGAAAAGGCATTCGATAATATATTATGGGAGCATGTGAATTATGTGCTAGAAAATTCGGGTTTAGGGGGAACTTCTGTGCAATAATCAAAGCCCTCTACAATAAACCCTCAACCAAAATTATTGCGGGCAGCGACCTATCCGAAGCTTTCACAATACACAGAGTCACCAGACAGGGATGCCCATTATCACCATTACTCTTCAACATGTCCCATTAGACCACTACCTAAGGCAAATGGAGGAGTTTGAAGGAATTAAAATGGGAAAATTGGAACTCAAACTGGCGATGTTCACGGGTGATATTTTACTGTTCATAAAAAAAACAGATAAGTCAATAGAGAGTATACTAAAGGCAATCTCAGCGTTTGGCTCCTTTGCAGGATTTAAAATAAATGTGACTAAAACTGAGCTATTATATATGTTAAAACCTGATAAAATAAACAACAACAAAAAGATTCCCCTAAAGATCATGAAGGCCCCAATTAGGTAATAAACATACAGATACCCAACAAGCTCTGAGAAACCCCAAAACATTACCACATAATATATATATATGTATATGTGTCCAAAGAAGTGCTAGTGGGCGTGGCTAAATATATACAACAAAAAACAAACAAAGATGCCCAAAGCTACTTGTAATATGACAAAAATACACAGTGCAATACCTATATGTTCTCTTGAAAAAGGGTAATTTAGTTTAACCCTTTGGCCAAAGCGTCGTAAGACATGACCATTAGCAGGTCCTAACACTCCCTGACCTTTTTTCATGGGTTTAACACAGCGGGGGTCCCTGCATTTGAATGGGACTCCCGCTGTCTGAATCCTACTGGGTTCCAGCTGTCTGTAAGAGATGCGCAGTCAGAGATAGACTGAATCAGTCACAAGCGATCGCGGGGCTTTTATTTTATTTTAATAATACAGTATTGTAGCAAGGGGTCTCCGGAGCTGAACAGCATTTATTTTAGGTCCGGGGACCCTCTCCTTCCCGAGTTACAGGTCCTGTTATGGGGTGCCGGTATCCCAGCGGCCATGTTTAAATTCTCCCGCGTCATGTGACCGGGAAATTTAAATGCATAGGAGATAACGGCACCCCATACCGGGGCCTGTATCTCGGGAAGCAGGGCGTCCCCGGACCTGAAAAAAATGCGGTTCAGCTCCGGAGACCCCCTGCTACAGTACTGTTATCAACATAAAATAAAAGCAGCTTCATTACCTTAGCGGCTAGCCGCTAAGTCAATGAAAGGGTTAAGGCAGACTACCAGGTTTATTGGGGACAGAGTGGGTGAGTGAAAGGGGTAATTGCATCAGGGTGGGTGGTTAGGCCTCTCGGGTGGGCAGTGGGAGGGGCAAACCCCTTCATCACCTTAGCGGTAGTAACCGCTATGGTAATGAAAAGGTTAACCACTCCCACTGCCCACCCGAGAAGCCTAACTGCCCACCCTGTGGCAACTACCCCCTTCTCTCAATCCATCTACCCCCAATAAACATTACAATACAAAACATCAATAAAATACATTGCACAACCACCCCTTTCCCCCGCCCACATACAGTACAGTAATGGATAGTAAATTAAAGTTCTACTTAACCCTTCCAGGAGGAAGGCAATCCTCGTCCTCCTCTTCTTCAGTGGGCACCAACAAAAAAATAACTACTGGCCACTGACCCCTTAATCACCTTAGCAGTTATTAACCACTAAGGTAATTAAGGGGTTAATCCCCCCCCCCTCCCGCTACACAACCGAGAGACCTAACCACCCTCCCAAGGGCACCTACCCCCACCTCCTCTACCCATTGATTGGTACAGTGACACACCGTTGCCACTATGCCAGTCAATATGCAGCCTGCCTGCAAATCCCCAAAACAAGCATCACATTTCAGACATTCAATTTTAAACAAAAAAATGCCAATAAACCAATTGATTGGCACAGTGGCACACCCATGCCCTGTGGACCTGAGCTACCACCATGCTAGTCAATATGCAACCTGCCAATCTCAAAAACAAGACTCAAATTAAAACCACATTCACTTTCCATTTAAAAAATGCCAATAAACCAATTGATTGGCACAGTGCCACACATGGTCTGTCACTCTGTCAGTCAATGAGCAATCTGCAACAACAACAAAAACCTGCAAATAAAAAAAACAAGCACCAAACAAAAGACATTTACATTTGAATAAAAAAATTATGCCAATGCAGATGCCAGAGAATGGGTAGAAGTGCGGCGCAACTGCGCATGTCTGAAGAAAGGCTCCCGGATGTCTTGTTCCAAAAAAACTTTATTAACACACACCAGGGCTACACCAGCATCTCCCCCTCAACGCGTTTCACCCTTACGCAGAGGGCTTCGTCTTGGAGTGGGGAGAAGTGGTGACAGCCTCTTAAATACCTAAAAGCCCGCGAAAGCGGAATTAAAAATTTAACCCCTTGAGTGCTTTATGCCTGTAAATTAATATCAATGCTATTAAAGTCCTAATGTCTGTGCAACTCACTTTAAACATATTCTATGCACGGAGAGCATCTTAAATATATAATCAGACATACACAATAGCAAAATGATAAGACTGTTTGGCTGCACATTCCAGGTATATAAATGCAATAAAATGCTGTTGTCAACACTGCAAGATAAATATGCTCAACACTAGATTCACATTAAACCAGGTCATACACTTATAAGTCAGTCATACAGATAGGGGCTTCCTAATGCTTTAATTTAAACACATTTATTAACCCATGACTTATAGACCGGTGAATGAAGGGAAGGCAGGTAAGGGAAAAGAGAAAGGGAAAACAAGAGTGGAAGGTTGGGAAAAGTGGAGGGGGGGGGAGGAGGGGGAGGGGAAAGGGGGGGGGAGGGGAAAAGGGTAGGGATAAGAGAAGAGACAGTGCGGAGAATAGATTAGTTCAGAATAACACACTAGACGTTCTGTTATATATACATATACATATACATATACATATACGCATTCCCCATATGACACTCTTCAATATATATCTCTTAGAGAAAACACCGTAGATCCCAATCCACATTAAGTCCATTGGGTTGTAACATGTTGAGTGTGTGGATCCAGTGCGCCTCCCTTTGATGTAGGAGCTTAGTTCTATCAAATCCCCGAGGGGGGAGGACTATGTGTTCTATAGCGCAACAACTGAAATTGTCCACAGAAACCAATGGACAATTATTAAAGTGGATTGGGACCGGATGTGTCATGTCTAAATTCTTAATGAGCCTTAAGTGTTCTAGAATGCGGATTTTTAAGGCTCTACTAGTAAGCCCCACATACTGTTTCTTACATCCGCATTGTAGCAGGTATATGACATAGTTAGTCTGACATGACATCAAGGTTTTTATCTGATATTTCCGTGTTTCCTCTTTATCAGTGAAATGTTTAACTTTCTTCATTTTGGGACAAATCTTACAGTGCCCGCATTTAAATGATCCAATCAATTTTGGAAAAAAAGACAGTTTATTTTGGTTGGTATTAGTTGTTTTCAACAAACTAGGTGACAGGAGATTCCCTAGCGTAGCTGCTCTACGGAACACTATTTTGGGTCCCACACATGCCATTTTGTTTAATAAAGGATCTAATGAAAGTGTGGCCCAATGTTTGCGTATAATAGTTTTAATTGAGTTCGCTTGTTCGCTATAATTTGTAATAAAGAATGGCGCTTCTGTGTTCTCGGCCTTGGTGTCTATCTGTGTACTACTGGCTGACATATTAGTAAGGGTATTCCTATCTATATTCAGTGCATGCTGGTATGCCTGGTCAAGGTCTGCACCATCGTACCCCCTCGACAGGAACCTCCCTCTCATCTCTTTCGCCCTGTGGATAAAGGCCTCCAATGTGGAGCAGTTCCGGCGTAATCGCAGGAACTGCCCCTTTGGAATGCCTCCAACCAGAGGGCGTGCGTGACAACTGTTATAATGAAGCAATGAATTCCTGGCATTCTCCTTTCTATAAATGTCTGATTGAATTTTATACTCCATATCCACATATAAATTTAAATCTAGAAAATAAATTTGGTTTTTATTATATGTGTGAGTAAATTTCAAGTTGAGAGTATTGTCTGCCAGGTATTCAAAGAACCTCAAAAGGTCTTCCTCCCCACCACTCAAGATCAAAATCAGGTCGTCAATGTTTGTACATTTTTGTTTGTTTGTTTGTACAAAAAAAGTTTGTAGAACACCACATGACGCCTGAAGGGATTAGAATCTCCAAACACGTGGGACATCTCCCACCAACCCATGAACAGGTTGGCGTAGGAGGGGGCAAAGGATGTCCCCATGGCTGTCCCACGTGTTTGGAGATAATACTGCTGGTCAAAGAAAAAATAATTGTGCGTGAGTGAAAATCTGATACTATCGAGAATAAAAACTATGTGTGCTGGCGAAAGAGTGGAATGATGTTGTAAAAAGTGCTCAGTGGCTGTAAGGCCGTGCTCATGATTAATAATATTGTATAGGGAAGCCACATCCAGGGTAACCCAGATGTAGCTAGGGTGCCAAGTGATGGGTGCTAAGAGGGATAAAACGTGCTTAGTGTCAATAACATGTGAGGGTAAAGAAACGACCAGTGGCTGTAAAAAGTGATCTATGTATTGTGATAAGTGTTCACCCAGGGAACCAATAGATGAAATAATGGGTCTACCTGGGGGTGCAGTGAGTGTTTTGTGTATCTTAGGCAGGTGATGAAAGATGGGAGTGATAGGATCTGGAGTAGTGAGGAAGTCCCGCTCACTAGGCGAGAGAACATGTAAAATCTCACCTTCGTCCAAGAGGTCCTGGAACTCTCTAATGAACATAGGAGTAGGGTCCCTGTCGAGGGTGTGGTACGCTTTAGGAAGCCCCTATCTGTATGACTGACTTATAAGTGTATGACCTGGTTTAATGTGAATCTAGTGTTGAGCATATTTATCTTGCAGTGTTGACAACAGCATTTTATTGCATTTATATACCTGGAATGTGCAGCCAAACAGTCTTATCATTTTGCTATTGTGTATGTCTGATTATATATTTAAGATGCTCTCCGTGCATAGAATATGTTTAAAGTGAGTTGCACAGACATTAGGACTTTAATAGCATTGATATTAACTTACAGGCATAAAGCACTCAAGGGGTTAAATTTTTAATTCCGCTTTCGCGGGCTTTTAGGTATTTAAGAGGCTGTCACCACTTCTCCCCCCTCCAAGACGAAGCCCTCTGCGTAAGGGTGAAACGCGTTGAGGGGGAGATGCTGGTGTAGCCCTGGTGTGTGTTAATAAAGTTTTTTTGGAACAAGACATCCGGGAGCCTTTCTTCAGACATGCGCAGTTGCGCCGCACTTCTACCCATTCTCTGACCTGCATCTCGGCGGCAGCACGCAGGAGGAGGCGAGGAGAGCGGTCTCACAACCCAAGGAGCAGGTGAGGTCATTCTTTCCCCCTGCACCGGTTGATTTAGTGGCCCTGTTCAGCTCCCCCACGCCTACCCCAGTGTCTGTTATCCTCAGACCTGCCTCACACTGAAGCGCTTGACAGACTTTCTGCAATGCAGATGCCAACCTAAAAAAAATTAAATACAACATGAAATAAACGTTTTTCTTACTTTTGATGTCTTCACCCACCGAATCCTACTCCATCATCATCAGCAGCAGCAGCAGCAGCAATTCCTGGTCCACGACCCAATGCTCCTAAACAGCCACGTTCCACCGGTAAGTTCTTTCAATCTTTTCTTCATCTGTAAATTAAAATCCATTTTGGGTTCTTTAGCTTCATCTGTAAATAACAAAAGTTTATGCAAAGCATAATAAAATTAAAAATATAAATTAAACATAGACTTCCCTCAGTTACCTGCAACAGGGAGAAAAAACAAAAAAGATAATATTAGAGTAAAGGATACAGATTATTTAAGGAATGGAGCAATATCTATTTCCACATTGAGACCCCTAGGGGTCAGGGTCCTCAATTTATGGATCCAGAAAGTCTTCCTTTTTATTAATTCCAAACTTCTGTCCCGCCCCTCCAATATTGTAAAACATGTTCAATTGCCATAAATGTCAAACCTGTCGGGTCCCCCTGATGTCTTTTCGCCCTGTCGCCGGTAACTGGGGGAAGTCTATGTTTAATTTATATTGTTTATTTTATTATACTTTGTACAAACTTTGTTATACTTGTTAATTCGTCTGCATATTCCTTATCTTTGTCATATTCATTGCTGATACTATTATCCATTATTTATGGTATTTGTTATTTAATTACATGTTCAATAATCCTTTAAAGACTTAATGTCAAAAAACGAAAAACGATTACCCTCTGCTCCTTTCTAAACCTCTTTTTAATAATGACTATATCTAATATCTAAATCCAGTACAACATCTGGAATTTTTATCCTAGATTTCTATAATTAATATATATTTCTCTTTGTATACATCACCAGTTATCTGGTTTATTTGCTCCGAATTCTCATTATTGTTCCCTTGGTGATATAGACACAATATTAGTTACATATGTAACAGTACAGTGTACAGCAAATACATGTAACCAAATCACCAGTGAAAGTGCCCACCCTTGAATGATAATTCTATATGCTCCAAAGTAGCAGTTCAGGACGTTTTCGGTCAAAAATCCACATTGAGGGCAGTGGGGGTTTCCGCCCCAAAATACAGTATATAAAGTAGAATTAAATGGACATGAACTAAAAGGTGACACGGTGTGCTAATTTGCATGTCATTTTCCAGAATCCCTTACTGCAGTGGAAGCACTGTATGCTTGTGAAAAGCAGGATTGTAGACCTGTCTGAGATGTAAATGTGCTCACAAGTGGTATTTGTATGTAGCAAGGTACCCCCTGGCTACTATTCTACCCAATGGGCTGGCAATAAACCCTGGTATTTACAGGCTTGCCAGTAGTTGGTATGGGGTTTTTCCCTTCACCTTTGGTACTGCACTTGAGTGACAGCAGAGGGTGGTACATCCTGTTGGAGCTGGGACAACGAGGTGCCCGCCTTCAGGCTGTACTTAAGGGCAGGACCGCCCTAAATTTGGAGGTTGTTCCTTCCTACTTGAGGAAGGCAGGTCACACGTCGGGGAGCCTGAGATTGGGGCCTACCCATGTGCTCTTCCCTCCGGGGAGGAGTGAGTGTGATTATACCTTTGCCTCCGCTAGGACGTCTGCGGGTGCCCTTGGCCTGTAGTGACGGTCCAGGGACCATCTCCAGTGAGAGCTGATCTAAGGAGACTGTATCCCGCAGAAGACTGCTGCGTAGCTGTTGTGTTTCTGCAAAGTGTGTAGTAATAAACTGTTCCTGTTTGCAATATACCTCCGGCCTGGTGTGTGATCTAACTGGGGAGAGAGGTAATCAGTTCTACCATGGGAGATCATCTCCATTTCCCTGGAACCTACGGCAGACGGAGGCGCTGCACTGCTAAGTACACTGGCGACACAGTTTATTGCACTGCGGCCAGATCCGCAAGCCGGGAGATTTCCCGGCTTGCTAGTGGCCGCCCCTCGGCGTGCCGCGCGTCACCGACGCGCGGTCACGCGTCATCGGGGGCGTGCGCCCCCTGCACGCACGTCCAGGGCTCCCCGAGGGAGCCCTGGTGTCCCGCGATGTGGGGGACGGCGGCAGGGGGTTCCGGGGGACCCGGCGGACCCGGCAGCGGGAGGGAGAGCGCCCCGACCGGAGGGCGCTCTTCCGCTGCTTCGGCGCGCGCCCGTCACCCTCCGGCGTGCGCCAGGCTACTGCTGCGGCCGAGAACGGGCAAATGCTCGAATAAACTCGGCCGCAGCAGTATTATGTGGGGTATGGACCCCAGAAGCCTGTTCCTGTGTCCCAAAGTCATCGTGGAGGACTCAGCCCTCTTGTTACCAGCAGGTATGCACCACACACACCCTGTAATGGCCCCTATCTGTGATTGAGGGGCAGTGGGGGGGGGGGGGGGAGGGGTGAGGGATAGGGGGAAACACTGTTACATGTATTTGCTGTACACTGTACATTGGTGGGTTTTTGTCACTTTTTTACCCACCATTACTTATATCGTTATTGTAGAGGTTAAAGTAATTAACTACATTCTTTGAGTAATGATCAGTAGGCGATTAAATGTTCTTTTTGACATTATTTCAAAATCATACCTAATGCGTTTTATGTTTTGGTAACTCTGTACTGAGACTAAATAGGCACTTAATTAGTTTTTCAATAGAAATATCAAGAAATTCCATTTAGTGAGTTTCTGCCAAAAAATGCACTTAATGAGTTTTACCGCTACAACGACGATATAATGTGTGGTTGAAACCCCTTAGTCTAAAATTATGTGCCTGAGTGCACTGCTTTGTTCCTTTTTATGTGGAATCTTTGCCAAGTTTAGTTTTACATAAACTCCTCTAACAATCTGCATGAAATACAAGCCTTTTTAAAAAAAATAATTTATTTTAACAAGTTTCTTAGATTTAGCGTAGATGCTGACAAAAAAATATATATATAATTTTTTGAATACCCGTATACCTTCATTGATGTCTCCTCCTTGTTTGGCATCTTAACTAATTTGCTGTTCAGAATTTGCTTGTAGGTTCCTGAAAAAGAAAATGACTTCAGTCTATTACGACCCAAGTTAATTGTGTCACCAGATGGCACCATATAACCCATTCCATTTAATTTAATAGACTTGCATTATCTTTACAGAGCTACTAACTACATGTCCATTGCATAAAAGTGAAGCCAAAAATAATAAATGAAAATGGGCAAATCTCTAAACATTTGGTTGATTTTGGCATAATGCATCTTATTTTTGTTTTCTGTTCAGTGACCACTAGTGCTGAGAACCAGCCTGAGAAAGGAGGTTTTAAAGCCGCAGTCCTCCCCCACCCCACCAATTTACGAATCAGTGGGGCAAATGCCACCAATCGCAGCAGGGTTCCCCTCACTCATTAGCAGTAATAAAGCGGCAGCCATTTTGATTTCAATGAAATGACAATTGGAATGATCCTGAATTAGGGAGCCCAGTTACAAGAATTTTAGTGCATATGTATCAAGGCAAATGTGGTGCAAGTATGGGGAAAAACATCTGCAGAGTATGTGTCAAAGAGAAAAATTAGATTTAAAATCAATAGGATTTTTTTGCCCCAGAATTGCACTACTTTTGCCTTGTGTTTATAGTTTATGGGGCTCCTCAATTCAGCTGACGAAATAGTGCAAAGAAATACGGTATAAATGCGAGAGTTGATGGCTACTTTAATTTAAAGGGACAGTTTCACTTAGGAAAAAATGAACTAATGGCAATATTGGGGGCTAAACATCAAGGATATTCTCAGCAAAAGAAGCTTGTTTATAAACATACATTTAAAAATACTTGTTAACATATTAAACAGCATGACATTGGGGCCCACAAAGGAGCTCCCCCCACCCCTCCTGTCTATACACATTCCCATAATAATACCTATAATAAATAAACACAAAGGAAGGTCCGCAGGTACAAAGGCTGTGACTTTAATTAAAATACATAACGTAATCTGATAAGTGCCAACCCTGCCAGAGTGTTCAAACAATGGGTAAAGGCCAATGGTACTCAAACCATGGCGCGCAACACCCCCAAGCCAGGCACCGCAATGGACGTTTAGTGAGAATGGGCCCCAGGAACCCAAAGCACAATGGGCCCTGCTCACTCAACACTTCCAGCCACAACAGGGCTTTACCAAACCATAGAGCCCTGCCTGGCAAGGTTAAAGTGCACTTACCTCCCAACAGCTGCCGCGATAGAGGCAACAACACGTCCCGTACTGCTCACTCTGTGATTAGTTGAATGTGTTTCAAAGTGGGCCAGTACGTTGTGTGCCATTGCAATGTGTGAATGTGTCACACATCATCCTTTGTATTGGGTAGGTGGGTTTTAGAATGCTGTCGCTATTCTGGACCCAGGGTCACGTATAGGGTGTGAATAGACCCAGATAGCTTAACTCATGCCTTCCCTCTTCCAAATCACAACAAGTCCTTTTGTTTTTCTTGGTTTTATTGAAGGAAAGTCACAGGAAGAAATGTACTTGCAAATGTAGTGTGGGTAGAGAGTGCTTCTCTGTCTGAAGTGCAGTGAATCAAGATAAGGCAGTGTAAAAACAGAAAGGCCTTGCTGGAGTTAATAGCAGGCAGGTACTCTACTCACTCAGAGTCCAGGGTGAAAAGGAAGTAAGGGCTGAGTGTCACACAGGAAAAGTATGAGACTGGACTAACTGTCAGCAGGGACAGGGGGGGGGGGAATAGAAAATCCCATTCTAGGAGAATAGCTGAGGTTGCTATAGCAACTCACTGACTAGGGCTGTGTAAACAACATGTGTATCAAAATGTAGCCTTTCACATGCAGCTAGCTGCTGGGACAGGGAAAATAACAGGCAGCTAAGCTAGGGAGACATGAATCCTATGAGCTGCAAAGGGAGACAGAAAAATAGGAAATCCTGTTCCAGGACAGTTGCTCAGTGGTAACATCTCTCCCTGTGAAGCACTGGGAACACAGTTTACTTCCCAGCTCCTTGTGACCTTAGCCAGGTCACTTTATCACCCTGTGTCTCAGGCACCAAAATGAGATTGTAAGCTCTATGCGGCAGGGACTGTTTGTGCTATGGATAGAAAGCAATATTATTAATGTATCATTTTATTGGACCAGCATACTTGGCAGAAATAAACATCATGGACGACTAGGCATTAGGAAGGCCAGGCTTGGAAAGTCAGTGAAGTTGTTGACGAAAGAAAGGAGAGTACTTTCTATTTAATACACACACTCCGTGAACACAGTATGAGTGCGGTAGTAAATACTACCATTTTCTTATTTAAAAAAAATGCTAATGTAGTTGTAACAGGGTGAATTCTCTGTTGTATTGTAAGGCCTCAGGCATGGTCAGTGCTTATGCGCTGACACATGCTGAGCCGTGCTGCTGCTCGGCACTGAGTCCCTGCAGCCGCAATGAGAGCGGCTTTAGCAGGGGCTCGCGCACGCGTCAGCACGCTTGGGGAAGCGTATGTCTGATGGAGTCTTGAGATTTTCTTGCTTGCCGGAGCGCAGGGCCGGTCACGTGAGCGGTTCGCCCAATGAGGGCGAACCAGCTCCGTGACATCACTGGCCCGCCCCCGTCCCGCCCCCTGACGGCAACCTGTGTAAGGCCAGGGAAAGCACCGCTTTCCCTGAGCCTCAGCATGCCTCCGCACTGTTTGGGGCACTATGTCCCAGGCCTTAGGCTAAGGCCCCGCTCCCAGAGTCAGCGCACCTGCGCTGCTGACAGGCGGTGCGCTGACATACACAGACCGCGATCTGCGGTCTGTAGGGAGCGGGAGCCGGAGCGGGAGGTGGGCGGGAGGTGGGAGGTTTGATCGGGAGGTGGGCGGTTTGACAGGGAGGGGGGGCGTGGCTTGAGCGGAGGGACCCGCTACTCTCCCCCCCCTCCCTCCACGGACTCGGGCTGGAGCTGGAAGGTAAGTTTAAACACACACACGCAGGCACTCATTCATACACACACACACGCACACACACACACACAGACAGAGGCAGGCACTCACGCACTCGGGCACACACATACACACACAGACAGGCATGCACGCACTCAGACACACACACACACAGGAACTCACCTGCTTTCACTCCACACTCCTCCCCGCTCCCCGAAGCCTCTCCTCCTCCCGAAGCCTCCCCTCCCCATTGGCTCACAGCCACACACGTCACGCGTCAACGCTAGGAAACACCATTCTCTGGTGTCTCCAGCGGCTGACGCGCTACAGCGTGTAGTCAGCTGTGCAGCCAGGGGGGACCGGGACCGGCTCGCGAGGATTCCCTTGCTGGTGGGGAACTCGCGACCCGCCGCCCGCGCCAACGAGCGCAGCGGGACCGAGGCCTTAGACAGGGAAATCCTGTCCACACAGACTGATACAGAACTGAGGAGATTAATCCCAAAGCGGGCCATTTTGGATTAATCTTTTCAACTGATTTGTTAGGGGTATAAAAACCCAAAGTCTCTCACTAAAGGAATCGCAAGCACCGAGAGAGAGTCAGTGCTGCTAGAGATATTGCAGGGGAAGAGAGACTCTGTTCCAGGCAACACCAGTCCCTGGAACACGCCAGAGGGAAACTCCAATAGACACCACCATGGACCCTCGACTGACGTAAAGAGCACCCTGCTTATGTTGAAACTTTATTAAGAGGCCTAGCCTTCCAGCCCCCAGATAGGAAGTGCTGCCAATTTAGTACTATTTCAGAATTATTTTAGAGCTATGCAAATGACACTTTCTGGATACTAATTGTAAAAATAAAGCTTACAATGCTCACATGCTGTCCATTAAATTAGAACCATATTGAATCATGGTAATTAAGCCAATTCCCTTTCAAAAAGTTTATACAATCTATAAATTACTGTCTTTATCCTTCTTTCAAAATGGAGTCCAATTTCTTGAATTTACACTAAAAGCATGTCTTTTAACCTGGCCTATATCTGGGGTAAGGTAAATCCTTGGGTCATAAATGTATTTTCTTGTAGCCGGTTTGCATTTAATGGTGTACATAGAGTATGTCTGATCAGCCTACTTTGTAAAACTAGTTAAAAAACATTGTTTTTATATATAAATATAGTGCCCGACAAATCCGGTCGCCACGGGCAACCAGATTTGACCCCTTGGTGACACCGCCTCATGGACACGCAGCGCACGCGGTTCTGTGCTTGTTAAAAAAAAAAATGTTCAAAATCCTTCTTCCTGATTGGTTAGACAAGACTTGGCGTCCTGCCAGGTTTTTTTTTTTTTTTTTGCCAGCAGCTAGGCTCTATATAAAAACAAAAAGAACGATTCCTGCGCTCCTACCAATTAGGCTAAAATAAAATAATAATCTCATGAAAAAAGGGTATTTTGTTAAACCCTTTGGCCAAAGCATTCGTAAGCCTGCATGCCACGTCAAGGCATACCCGTTTAATGCAGGTACCTACACTATATATATATATATATATAACGGCTGGACCCCCCTTGTCTGACCCACCCAATCTCACATTGGCCCGTGTGGTCTAACCGGTTCCCATTACAAGGTCGTGTGTGGTGGTGCACCTGCAAGTAACAGGACTCCTGAGTCTCCCGCTTGGTGTTATAGAGGATATCATCAGGACAGGTAGCTGAGGTAGTGGGTGCGAGTCCAACTGACTTCACGTGCAGCGCCTCCACCTCATCAGGATCTATGCTTCCGCAGGGAGATGGACCTGGTGAGGAACTCCTTCTCGGTGGTGACTGCCACTGCAGAGTAATCTCACACTCACACAGTGGGGGTTTCTTTGAACACGACATCTTTATTGTAGGTTGGGATGTAGCAGACTGCCCCATGCAGCTGCCGGCTCTAGCCGCACATCTCGCCGTGCTGTCCCTTTGCCAGGTACGCCCTCCCGTATTGAAGTGGGATTCCCTTTCTCCTAGGGAGATCACCACTGCGCCAGGTCCCTGGACACAGTATGGCTTAGACAGACTTGACTGGTCACTCTGCTACCGCTAGTTACAGCACTAGGGTCACAAAAGTATTCCTCCAATCCCTTATGCCGTAGCATACATTTTACCAGCTGCTTCACACAACTGCTGGCTAACACTTCCTTCCAACTAACTGACAGTGTTATGCCCTTTATACCTCAGGGGGCAGGCGCATCTCTGATGTCACTATCCAGGGACTCAGAGCATACAGCCACTCCCTTCCTTACACAGGGCACCACACCAGGGTGTGAGGGGAAACCTCCATAACTACTGTTGGCAGGCCTGTACTTACCAGGGCTTACTGCCAACAGGGAAGATGTACGCAGTCATTATTATGCATGGCTACATATATATATATATATATATATATATATATATATATATATATATATATATATATATATATATATATATATGTAATAGTTGTCCCATGGACTGGTGAAAAAAGTGTAAAAGCCCTGAAGGGGTTAAATAAAGTATGAGCTTATGTGAGTAGTGCAATTCAAATCTGGCTAAAGCCAGTATCATACAGTACTTACCTTTACTATAGAGGTAAACTGGGTGCACAAATTCCCTGGTGTGAATATAATAAAACTTACACATATATATCTCTGTCAGCCTTACACATTCACCTACCATTCAATGGAGGCTGATGTCCAGACTGACACTGGGGGTTGTATTGTACCTGCACTAATTGGAAAATTGGTAGGGGCTCAGGGTTTAAAAAAATACCCTTTTTCATGAGATTATTATTTTATCTTAGCCTAATTGGTAGGAGCACAGGAATCGTTCTTTTTGTTTTTTATGCAAGGCCTATCTTTTTACCTGCAGCAAACTTCTATAGGGAGGAGCGCTGTATTATTTACAGTTTCTCCATAATATTAGGCAATCCTTTTCCTTGCTGCATACTCCCATAGGGCATTTTAAATATAGAATCTCTGAAACGTCATAGGGGTAGGTTTAAATGCTCATCTGCTTTACATAGCAGTTACTGAGCCCCTACCAATTTTCCAATTAGTGCAGGTATAATACACCCCAGTGTCAGTCTGGACATCACCCCCCATTGAATGGTAGGTGAATGTGTAAGGCTGACACACACACATATATATATATATATATATATATATCTGGAACCCGTTGGATGTACCAATTGTGGTTTTATGCAAACGGGTTCGAGTTACTCTCACCCTCATAGTGGGGCTCAAATCAGGATCAAACATTTTCTTAACTGTGAATCGCGCTTTGTTGTTTACATGATAAAATGCCCATGCGGTCGCCACTACGTGGGTAAAACCTCACGTATGTTAAAGGAAAGGATCGCGATTCATCGTTCCACTATTAGAAAGGCATTGAACAGCACTGATGACAACACTGAGCTTAAATATCTACCTGTTGCTAGACACTTTAAAGAAATGCGGCATTCTCTAGCTACTATGCGCTGTATGCCCATTCTTCAAGGGCAGCCACCACCACGAGGTGGGGACAGAAATAAGATTCTATTGCAACAGGAAGCGAGATTGATTTATGAGCTCAGGACTATTTCACCACATGGACTCAATGAGGACTTAAAGCTGGGCTGCTTTCTGTAATATTTTATTTCTGTAATACTTTATTGCATGTGATCTCCATAGTTTTGTCAATTTTCTTCCATGTTCCCTTTCCCTGTATGTTTTATTTTTGTTCACATCTTTGCACTATGGTGTCTTCACCCCTAGGTGACCCAGGTCTGACTCCTATCAGCATTACATCATATGACTTAACACTGTGAATCAGGATGTCCATAGTTGTGAGGTATTTTTGTCTTTTAAACTTTGTGTACATATTAGTTTCACAGCTTTCATCTAGTGTTTCTTAGCCTTAGATGTCTATAGGAAATTTGCATTAGCACAGCTAGCAATTTAGTGATTGCATAGACATTCTTTCAGCAGTCAGTTTGCACTGTTATCATATGTGCCACCAGGGGCGCTGTTGCTATTTGATTGTGTATATGTGTTTTTTCAGTGTCCCCCATGACTTACCTTAGAAGCAGTTATCACATTGGTGCTGGCTAGTTACAGTTTTTTCTATTGGTGCTTGTTGGAGGTGGGCTGTAACTGGGATGGTTAATTAGGTTTTCTAATTGGTTTCAGGTGTTTTGTTGCATGATGTTGGGGGTATATACTGTATGGGGGCTTAGAACAGTCACTTGTTGCACTGCCCTGAGGAAGGTCCCTCTACGAGGACCGAAACGTTGGCGGCCCTGTGTTCACAATACACACTTTTTGGATTATTACTGCGGTGTGCTGTCTTTTGTCATCAGGATCCCCCTGGTTACCACATGTCTATATATATATATATATATATATATATATATATATATATATATATATTGCACCCATTGTATCTCTATAGTAAAGGTAAGTATGATACTGGCCAGATTTTAATTGCATTACACACATACAGTAGCAGCCGGGCTGACTCTAATGCGGCTGCCCCCGCAGTTTACAAAAAAGTTGTGTGTGCTGTGCACGCGCATAGTAAGTGAAACTTCTTTGTGTGTTGGCATCAACATATAAAGTAACAATAATATTAGATGTTGTTATAGATGTTTGTAATAAAATTGAATCATTTTTAGATATTACAATTGTATAGTTTTATTTTTTGCTTTTAAAAATACATACTATCATTTTTAATACATGAAATAATCGACTTATGATAACTGAAGTAAGATACATATATTGTCGATTCTAAATGATCTAAATGTCGTTGAAAAACTGCATCAATAGTGGATCCAGATGTTGTAGTTGCTATGGCTGGATTGGTGTTGAGAGTTAAATTGAAATTTTCTTGTAGTAATGTAATAAGTGGTAGAGCTTCTTGAGATAGAAAGTTGATGTTAAAATCAGCAGTTAATATGATGGGTAGTTTGTCATAATGTTTGTTGAACAATCCATCACCTTCAATAGAGTACGGTAGTAGAATGAAATGAATGAATTTGATGATATTCTGTACTGTTTGGTTTGGTGAAAAATATATGACGATGGAGAGGACAATTTTGCCATTTGGTAAGATATACTCTGCTGCACATATGTCTCCTATTGGTGGGACATTAACTGCTATCCCTGTAGTCTGACTGTCAATTATATGCATATGAGGCCTCATAATATGTCTATTGTTGCGTTTGTTATGATATATAGTAACTCCACCGACTATAACATGTTGGCGTTTAAATTTAACAACACACTCAAAGTTATCAATAGTAACATTTTCATTGTTGTGTAACCAAGTCTCGGAAAGTAGTAATATGTTACACTGTTGCGTAACTGTATCAGTGAGATCTGTGTTGTGTGCTCGAAGGCTTTGGCAATTTAGTGAGAATACACAACAATTAGTTGGGTCTTTGAGTACATTAAGTAAAGTTTCTTGCAGGGTCTATAATTTGATGTTTTTTGGTCTTGAAAACTCATTTTGTAGGTCAATTGTGGACGTAGCGTTTCTAAGTCCATGATAAAATTTCTTTTGACCATTTGCTGCGACAATGTACAGACCATTGATGTCAGTGACTCGCGATAAAGCAACGTATACTAATTGTTGCTCATGTCCCTTTTCATACTAGTAGACTACGAAATTAAATGTGCCACCTTGTGATTTATGTATTGTTATTGCACAAGCAATTATCAATGGAAAGTGATTTCGTTTAGCCGTGATAGTTCTATTTTTATTTAGTGCTATACTTGATGTCCGTCTTGTTATTGGCACAGCAGATGGGTTGATGTTGTTGGCTTGCATGTAATGAGCGTATTTTTTGCGAGCTATTTTTCCCACTTTTGGCGATGTAAGAAAAGTTAGCCATATCCGTTGTATTTGTCCATCATCGCTGTATTGGATGTGAGCTAATGATCCTAAGGCACCATTTGCTAAGCCGTCAGAGACATCTACATTAGTTGTTACGAGATATGGCTTTGCAATGACAAGCGGTAGTTCATAGGGTAAGCCGCCGGTATCCAGAACAGACATTTTATAAAGTTTTTGTCGAACATGGGCTTTCTGCTCTGCGTTTCTACAGCCAATAAAGATATCTATTGCCGTTGAAATAGTTTTTTCTGGTGCGGCACTCAGGATGGATTGGTTGTAGGTGTTCACTGAATCATTACGCAAAAAGAGACGTATTCCGTTGGCACATAGATGGTCCGCGTCTTCCTTGGTGTAGAAACGTGATTCAATGAGTTTTTGCTCACATTCATCTAATTTTATGCCATTACCAATTTTAGTTTGCACAGTTGAGAAGGTTATGTTTGACAGGCGCATAACTTCATCTAGTTCATAGTATTTCAGTCCACGCCATTGTTTAATTTGTTTATAGATGGGTGTTGCTTGAACTGGAGGTAACTGACGTAAGTCGCCAATGAGAAAGAGGCTATGGCCACCAAAGTTGGTTTCAACATTTCCAGTTATCTGCTTCAGCCTGGCATCAATTTGAAACAGTAACCCAGCACCTATCATGCTCACTTCATCAATGATAATCACTTTGATGTATTTAAAAAGACTTCTATATTGTTGTACAACTTCAGTCGAAAGAGGTACATTTTTAGAAATAGATATTTTTAGTGCAGTGTGTACAGTAGTGCCATCTATTGCAACGGCAGCTTTTCCAGTTGATGCGCAAGTAATATATGAATTGCAGTATCCATCAGTGTTAGTGAAGCGATTTGAAAATGTCCATTAGAAGGCCTATGACAAAAGTTTTGCCACAGCCCGCGGGGCCAGTAATGAATATTTGAAGTGGTTCGCTATTTGGAGAAAGTAGGCTCCAAATAACATGCATCAAGAGTCCTTTTTGTTTTTCATTTGCATTTTGCATTAGTTTGCAGAATTGCCCCTTACAGAGTAAGTTCTCACGTTTCTTAGCTATAGCACCAAGTTTGTTGAGGGTGGCGAGTTTAAGATCTGCATTCATTGCACTTTCAGGATTATCATAAAACTGTTTGAATGCATTGGGGTCTTCTTGTAATCGAGTCACTAACGTATTTAAGTCGTTTTGGCATGTCTCGTCGGGATCTGCTGTCCCTTCCTCTCTGCACATTTCTTTGCATATTTGTATTGTTTTACGAATGTCCAAGTCGGATTCGTATATTTTGCGTTGTTGTAAGATGAGCTCTTCATTATTATTGTATATGGTAACAAATTTTATCTCTGATAGAATGTCCTCCTCCTCGTTGCAAAATGCTATGTGTAAAGTAACCATTTCACGTTTATATTCGTTAATATCTTCAGCCATGTCATAATTACGGTAGCGTGACACGTGGAAACTGTCGTTTTTTGTAAACTCTTTTGGCATTACATGTGTAATTAGCAACAAAAGATGCCAATGTTAAATTTTCTAAATCTAATGGTCTTTTCTCATATTTGTCAAACCAGTTGTCTTTCCAAATATCACTGGAATCATCTGTGAGGTCCTGTTCATTCATTTCATCGTTGGATTTCTTAAGTTGCTGCCGTTCAATGGGCCAGACGGTGGGTATGTAAACTACGACTACTGAGCTCTGAGACATTGTTGGTGTAGTAAATACCAGGCGGCTTCTTGGCTTGTGATTTCTACGGTGTTGAGCATGTCGATGCTTAGCTTTCTGGTAATTTCAATTATATCAAATTCAGGATGTTCATTCATGATGTTAATGATCTGTCGTTGTAGGTTACTGATACCTCTATTTATTTTGTTAACATATTCTATGACATACGCAGCACAAGAGTATTCTTCAGTTAAAAATTGTATGTCAGTATTGGACTGTAGAACGTTAAATATGAAATTATTGAATGGATTGTGCCACTTTTCACTTGGTTCTCTCTTTAGGAAAACTTTCGGTCTTTTAATGCCAGCTCTGAGAACATCTAAGTAGTGGTCGTATGAATGTATATTATTGGCCATAAAGAATGTGTCTATATTGGCGTAATTGTTGTTCTCTAGATTGTTCCACATTGTTTTGTAATGAGCAGCATATTTTTTTTGACGTTGGTCTGTTTTGGACATTGGCACTAATATAGTTGTTTTGCGACACGGCATGAATGGAGCTTCAAAACGACATATTTGTTGCTTATTTGTGGCAATTTTCTTGTAACACGTAAACGTATGTTTGTGTGTTTGAAGTTTGATATGTCCAGAAGCATTGCTAGCCGATACAGATATCAGTTGATCTATCATGGCAATAGCATCGGTTTTGTTTGCACCAAGTGGGTCGGCTGGGGTGTTATTTAACCAAAGGAGAATGTGAGCATGTGGACTACCACGATGTTGGAACTCTATTCACTTAAAATAATTAATGACATAGAATGTTCCAAAGGGGCTTGATCTTTTTGACTGTAGTATATTCATAAGAACATCAACAATTTTATTGAAGTATATGGCACATGTAGCTGCATCCTCATTAATTAATGTAGTCTTGTCCATGAAATATAAATTTGCTGCATCATCCTCACTAATATCTGTACCATTGTTTTGGAACTTGTAAAGTATTTTAAGTAATCAAGGCCAACCAAGTTCATTAGCGCTCAGAGTTAAGAACATGGTTGGTTTTGCAAGCTGTCTTATCATAGCAAACAACTCACGTTCGCGTTGTGCCCAGTAATATGTAGAATTTGGAATGGTATGTAGAAAAGCTAAGTTGTTCTCTATGCAGTTGTTGATGTACTGTTTAGATTCAACTTGGTGACGTGTAAGTTTGGTGTCCTTTCCTATGAATTTGAATGCAACCGTAAGAGAGTCGCGTGTTCTTAAACGCATAATTTTCATTGCTACATATAGTAGATGATATGGCGTGATGGCACGTCGATCAGAACGGCGTAGTTCGCTGGTTGCCATCATAAATGGTGTTACACGTAAATGATCTGGAAAAGTTCTGAACTGTCCAAGATATATGCTTGGAAATGATAGTTCCTCTGGGTACTCGTCAAATAATAAACTGTGTGGTCTGCTCATTTCTCCAAGTGCAATGCGCAGATACAGTGTGTGTTACAGTGTGTGTTACAGTGTGTGTTACAGTGTGTGTTACAGTGTGTGTTACAGTGTGTGTTACAGTGTGTGTTACAGTGTGCGTATGTTACAGTGTGTTACAGTGTGCGTGTGTTACAGTGTGCGTGTGTTACAGTGTGCGTGTGTGTTACAGTGTGCGTGTGTGTTACAGTGTGCGTGTGTGTTACAGTGTGCGTGTGTGTTACAGTGTGCGTGTGTGTTACAGTGTGCGTGTGTGTTACAGTGTGCGTGTGCGTTACAGTGTGCGTGTGTTACAGTGTGTGTTACAGTGTGCGTGTGTTACAGTGTGCGTGTGTTACAGTGTGTTACAGTGTGCGTGTGTTACAGTGTGCGTGTGTTACAGTGTGTTACAGTGTGTTACAGTGTGCGTGTGTTACAGTGTGCCTGTGTTTGTGTGTTAAACAGGGTTTGTGACACAGGGAGTGTGGGTGGGTGGTCTGCGCTCCGTGTCCTTTTATTAAAATTCAATGGGCGCGTGGGTAACGGTGCCGCTGCCAGACGCTTCTGCGCATGCGTGGCGTCCGACAGGGTCGCCATGACTACTGAACATGCGCGGCGCGGGCAGCGCAGAGCAGAGCTTGGCGGTAGCTGAACAGCTCCCCTTGCTGCCTTTAAGCGAGTGAGCCCAGCGGCGCATGCGCATGCGCAGGGGGGGGGTCTGTCTGAGTCTCCCGCCCGGCGGCAGAGGAGTCTCCCGCCCGACGGCAGAGGAGTCTTCAGCACGTAGGAGCTATGTGTATGTATTTATGTGTGTGTGTGTTTGTGTCAGTGTGTGTGTTACATGTCAATGGCCTGTGACCCTAGAAAACATACATTACACATGTACTGTATATACACCTCTGCTTTAATGGATTATCTTCCCCTCGCGCAAGGAGAGCACAAATGGGGAAGGGTGCCCATCTTCCCCCCGGCTTGCTCCGGGGGTAGGGGGACTTGCAGGGTGCCGCTCGGTTCAAGCAGTAGATGCTGCCCCCATCACCGTGCAGCGGAAGCACTCGCCCCCGATGGAGTACAGAGCTACTACTGTAATTTGAGCTTGGCGCGCGGCTGG
>NW_027455210.1:0-42172 GCF_040206685.1 Ascaphus truei
ATGACGACAAAATAAAGCCTCCTTCTTTTTGCTGTGTCTTGTTTGCTCTTTTGCGTGGCTTCTTACTTTCTTTTCTTTTCAGCTCCTCCTCGCATGGAGCAGGAGTGCCGCCTGCTGCCTAGCCTAATTCAGTCCGAACGAGCAGATGCCTAAGAAACTCCTGTTGAAGCTGTATCCAAATAGCCTGCATAGCAAACACTGCAGCAGCAAGCAGCAAGCAGCAAATGCCTTGACTTGCTGGCTTCTTGTCACAATGGCTGGCTGGCTGAAATGACCTGAACTGAAAAGCCCAGCCACTGGCTGCTTGCTTGCTGCCTGAGTTTCATGGCAGCCCAGACGAGTCGGCTAGCAGAGAAAAAGTGGGCGGTTCCTATGCAAATAAGCAGACGAAGCCTGGTGCCGGAAAAAGAACTGGAAGCATGTGCCTTTTTGGCTGTTTGCTGGCCATGCGGGCCCCCCAGCAGTGTGTGCGGCTGCTTTTCTTTACTCCATACAAAGTCTTTGGCTTTTGCATCCGTCGTCGTCGTCGCCGCCGCTGCTGCATAGACTCCCCGGGGCTGTGTCGGAAGGAGCGGAGGCAGGCACGCTGGCCTGCTGGGGGAGGAGGCGAGCGGGCAGCCAGCGGCTCCCTCTGCCCTTCTCCCTAAAGCGTAGCGCCCCTGGCCGTCGGGCGGCGCTCAGGCGGGGGCCCATTTCTGGTTATCGCTTCTCGGCCTTTTGGCTAAGATCAAGTGTAGTATCTGTTCTTATCAGTTTAATATCTGATACGTCCCCTATCTGGGGACCATATATTAAATGGATTTTTAGAACAGGGAGATGGAAGAAGAGCTTGCTCTGTCCACTCCACGCATTGACCTGGTATTGCAGTACCTCCAGGACCGGTGCACTTCCCTTTGGGGATATTTGGCTTGTATCAAAAAATAGAAACAAATGACTGTCTGACAGAAAAAAAACAAACATGCATTTTTGGCTCTTTCTTTTGCAAAGAAAGAAGAAGATGAAATGACGACAAAATAAAGCCTCCTTCTTTTTGCTGTGTCTTGTTTGCTCTTTTGCGTGGCTTCTTACTTTCTTTTCTTTTCAGCTCCTCCTCGCATGGAGCAGGAGTGCCGCCTGCTGCCTAGCCTAATTCAGTCCGAACGAGCAGATGCCTAAGAAACTCCTGTTGAAGCTGTATCCAAATAGCCTGCATAGCAAACACTGCAGCAGCAAGCAGCAAGCAGCAAATGCCTTGACTTGCTGGCTTCTTGTCACAATGGCTGGCTGGCTGAAATGACCTGAACTGAAAAGCCCAGCCACTGGCTGCTTGCTTGCTGCCTGAGTTTCATGGCAGCCCAGACGAGTCGGCTAGCAGAGAAAAAGTGGGCGGTTCCTATGCAAATAAGCAGACGAAGCCTGGTGCCGGAAAAAGAACTGGAAGCATGTGCCTTTTTGGCTGTTTGCTGGCCATGCGGGCCCCCCAGCAGTGTGTGCGGCTGCTTTTCTTTACTCCATACAAAGTCTTTGGCTTTTGCATCCGTCGTCGTCGTCGCCGCCGCTGCTGCATAGACTCCCCGGGGCTGTGTCGGAAGGAGCGGAGGCAGGCACGCTGGCCTGCTGGGGGAGGAGGCGAGCGGGCAGCCAGCGGCTCCCTCTGCCCTTCTCCCTAAAGCGTAGCGCCCCTGGCCGTCGGGCGGCGCTCAGGCGGGGGCCCATTTCTGGTTATCGCTTCTCGGCCTTTTGGCTAAGATCAAGTGTAGTATCTGTTCTTATCAGTTTAATATCTGATACGTCCCCTATCTGGGGACCATATATTAAATGGATTTTTAGAACAGGGAGATGGAAGAAGAGCTTGCTCTGTCCACTCCACGCATTGACCTGGTATTGCAGTACCTCCAGGACCGGTGCACTTCCCTTTGGGGATATTTGGCTTGTATCAAAAAATAGAAACAAATGACTGTCTGACAGAAAAAAAACAAACATGCATTTTTGGCTCTTTCTTTTGCAAAGAAAGAAGAAGATGAAATGACGACAAAATAAAGCCTCCTTCTTTTTGCTGTGTCTTGTTTGCTCTTTTGCGTGGCTTCTTACTTTCTTTTCTTTTCAGCTCCTCCTCGCATGGAGCAGGAGTGCCGCCTGCTGCCTAGCCTAATTCAGTCCGAACGAGCAGATGCCTAAGAAACTCCTGTTGAAGCTGTATCCAAATAGCCTGCATAGCAAACACTGCAGCAGCAAGCAGCAAGCAGCAAATGCCTTGACTTGCTGGCTTCTTGTCACAATGGCTGGCTGGCTGAAATGACCTGAACTGAAAAGCCCAGCCACTGGCTGCTTGCTTGCTGCCTGAGTTTCATGGCAGCCCAGACGAGTCGGCTAGCAGAGAAAAAGTGGGCGGTTCCTATGCAAATAAGCAGACGAAGCCTGGTGCCGGAAAAAGAACTGGAAGCATGTGCCTTTTTGGCTGTTTGCTGGCCATGCGGGCCCCCCAGCAGTGTGTGCGGCTGCTTTTCTTTACTCCATACAAAGTCTTTGGCTTTTGCATCCGTCGTCGTCGTCGCCGCCGCTGCTGCATAGACTCCCCGGGGCTGTGTCGGAAGGAGCGGAGGCAGGCACGCTGGCCTGCTGGGGGAGGAGGCGAGCGGGCAGCCAGCGGCTCCCTCTGCCCTTCTCCCTAAAGCGTAGCGCCCCTGGCCGTCGGGCGGCGCTCAGGCGGGGGCCCATTTCTGGTTATCGCTTCTCGGCCTTTTGGCTAAGATCAAGTGTAGTATCTGTTCTTATCAGTTTAATATCTGATACGTCCCCTATCTGGGGACCATATATTAAATGGATTTTTAGAACAGGGAGATGGAAGAAGAGCTTGCTCTGTCCACTCCACGCATTGACCTGGTATTGCAGTACCTCCAGGACCGGTGCACTTCCCTTTGGGGATATTTGGCTTGTATCAAAAAATAGAAACAAATGACTGTCTGACAGAAAAAAAACAAACATGCATTTTTGGCTCTTTCTTTTGCAAAGAAAGAAGAAGATGAAATGACGACAAAATAAAGCCTCCTTCTTTTTGCTGTGTCTTGTTTGCTCTTTTGCGTGGCTTCTTACTTTCTTTTCTTTTCAGCTCCTCCTCGCATGGAGCAGGAGTGCCGCCTGCTGCCTAGCCTAATTCAGTCCGAACGAGCAGATGCCTAAGAAACTCCTGTTGAAGCTGTATCCAAATAGCCTGCATAGCAAACACTGCAGCAGCAAGCAGCAAGCAGCAAATGCCTTGACTTGCTGGCTTCTTGTCACAATGGCTGGCTGGCTGAAATGACCTGAACTGAAAAGCCCAGCCACTGGCTGCTTGCTTGCTGCCTGAGTTTCATGGCAGCCCAGACGAGTCGGCTAGCAGAGAAAAAGTGGGCGGTTCCTATGCAAATAAGCAGACGAAGCCTGGTGCCGGAAAAAGAACTGGAAGCATGTGCCTTTTTGGCTGTTTGCTGGCCATGCGGGCCCCCCAGCAGTGTGTGCGGCTGCTTTTCTTTACTCCATACAAAGTCTTTGGCTTTTGCATCCGTCGTCGTCGTCGCCGCCGCTGCTGCATAGACTCCCCGGGGCTGTGTCGGAAGGAGCGGAGGCAGGCACGCTGGCCTGCTGGGGGAGGAGGCGAGCGGGCAGCCAGCGGCTCCCTCTGCCCTTCTCCCTAAAGCGTAGCGCCCCTGGCCGTCGGGCGGCGCTCAGGCGGGGGCCCATTTCTGGTTATCGCTTCTCGGCCTTTTGGCTAAGATCAAGTGTAGTATCTGTTCTTATCAGTTTAATATCTGATACGTCCCCTATCTGGGGACCATATATTAAATGGATTTTTAGAACAGGGAGATGGAAGAAGAGCTTGCTCTGTCCACTCCACGCATTGACCTGGTATTGCAGTACCTCCAGGACCGGTGCACTTCCCTTTGGGGATATTTGGCTTGTATCAAAAAATAGAAACAAATGACTGTCTGACAGAAAAAAAACAAACATGCATTTTTGGCTCTTTCTTTTGCAAAGAAAGAAGAAGATGAAATGACGACAAAATAAAGCCTCCTTCTTTTTGCTGTGTCTTGTTTGCTCTTTTGCGTGGCTTCTTACTTTCTTTTCTTTTCAGCTCCTCCTCGCATGGAGCAGGAGTGCCGCCTGCTGCCTAGCCTAATTCAGTCCGAACGAGCAGATGCCTAAGAAACTCCTGTTGAAGCTGTATCCAAATAGCCTGCATAGCAAACACTGCAGCAGCAAGCAGCAAGCAGCAAATGCCTTGACTTGCTGGCTTCTTGTCACAATGGCTGGCTGGCTGAAATGACCTGAACTGAAAAGCCCAGCCACTGGCTGCTTGCTTGCTGCCTGAGTTTCATGGCAGCCCAGACGAGTCGGCTAGCAGAGAAAAAGTGGGCGGTTCCTATGCAAATAAGCAGACGAAGCCTGGTGCCGGAAAAAGAACTGGAAGCATGTGCCTTTTTGGCTGTTTGCTGGCCATGCGGGCCCCCCAGCAGTGTGTGCGGCTGCTTTTCTTTACTCCATACAAAGTCTTTGGCTTTTGCATCCGTCGTCGTCGTCGCCGCCGCTGCTGCATAGACTCCCCGGGGCTGTGTCGGAAGGAGCGGAGGCAGGCACGCTGGCCTGCTGGGGGAGGAGGCGAGCGGGCAGCCAGCGGCTCCCTCTGCCCTTCTCCCTAAAGCGTAGCGCCCCTGGCCGTCGGGCGGCGCTCAGGCGGGGGCCCATTTCTGGTTATCGCTTCTCGGCCTTTTGGCTAAGATCAAGTGTAGTATCTGTTCTTATCAGTTTAATATCTGATACGTCCCCTATCTGGGGACCATATATTAAATGGATTTTTAGAACAGGGAGATGGAAGAAGAGCTTGCTCTGTCCACTCCACGCATTGACCTGGTATTGCAGTACCTCCAGGACCGGTGCACTTCCCTTTGGGGATATTTGGCTTGTATCAAAAAATAGAAACAAATGACTGTCTGACAGAAAAAAAACAAACATGCATTTTTGGCTCTTTCTTTTGCAAAGAAAGAAGAAGATGAAATGACGACAAAATAAAGCCTCCTTCTTTTTGCTGTGTCTTGTTTGCTCTTTTGCGTGGCTTCTTACTTTCTTTTCTTTTCAGCTCCTCCTCGCATGGAGCAGGAGTGCCGCCTGCTGCCTAGCCTAATTCAGTCCGAACGAGCAGATGCCTAAGAAACTCCTGTTGAAGCTGTATCCAAATAGCCTGCATAGCAAACACTGCAGCAGCAAGCAGCAAGCAGCAAATGCCTTGACTTGCTGGCTTCTTGTCACAATGGCTGGCTGGCTGAAATGACCTGAACTGAAAAGCCCAGCCACTGGCTGCTTGCTTGCTGCCTGAGTTTCATGGCAGCCCAGACGAGTCGGCTAGCAGAGAAAAAGTGGGCGGTTCCTATGCAAATAAGCAGACGAAGCCTGGTGCCGGAAAAAGAACTGGAAGCATGTGCCTTTTTGGCTGTTTGCTGGCCATGCGGGCCCCCCAGCAGTGTGTGCGGCTGCTTTTCTTTACTCCATACAAAGTCTTTGGCTTTTGCATCCGTCGTCGTCGTCGCCGCCGCTGCTGCATAGACTCCCCGGGGCTGTGTCGGAAGGAGCGGAGGCAGGCACGCTGGCCTGCTGGGGGAGGAGGCGAGCGGGCAGCCAGCGGCTCCCTCTGCCCTTCTCCCTAAAGCGTAGCGCCCCTGGCCGTCGGGCGGCGCTCAGGCGGGGGCCCATTTCTGGTTATCGCTTCTCGGCCTTTTGGCTAAGATCAAGTGTAGTATCTGTTCTTATCAGTTTAATATCTGATACGTCCCCTATCTGGGGACCATATATTAAATGGATTTTTAGAACAGGGAGATGGAAGAAGAGCTTGCTCTGTCCACTCCACGCATTGACCTGGTATTGCAGTACCTCCAGGACCGGTGCACTTCCCTTTGGGGATATTTGGCTTGTATCAAAAAATAGAAACAAATGACTGTCTGACAGAAAAAAAACAAACATGCATTTTTGGCTCTTTCTTTTGCAAAGAAAGAAGAAGATGAAATGACGACAAAATAAAGCCTCCTTCTTTTTGCTGTGTCTTGTTTGCTCTTTTGCGTGGCTTCTTACTTTCTTTTCTTTTCAGCTCCTCCTCGCATGGAGCAGGAGTGCCGCCTGCTGCCTAGCCTAATTCAGTCCGAACGAGCAGATGCCTAAGAAACTCCTGTTGAAGCTGTATCCAAATAGCCTGCATAGCAAACACTGCAGCAGCAAGCAGCAAGCAGCAAATGCCTTGACTTGCTGGCTTCTTGTCACAATGGCTGGCTGGCTGAAATGACCTGAACTGAAAAGCCCAGCCACTGGCTGCTTGCTTGCTGCCTGAGTTTCATGGCAGCCCAGACGAGTCGGCTAGCAGAGAAAAAGTGGGCGGTTCCTATGCAAATAAGCAGACGAAGCCTGGTGCCGGAAAAAGAACTGGAAGCATGTGCCTTTTTGGCTGTTTGCTGGCCATGCGGGCCCCCCAGCAGTGTGTGCGGCTGCTTTTCTTTACTCCATACAAAGTCTTTGGCTTTTGCATCCGTCGTCGTCGTCGCCGCCGCTGCTGCATAGACTCCCCGGGGCTGTGTCGGAAGGAGCGGAGGCAGGCACGCTGGCCTGCTGGGGGAGGAGGCGAGCGGGCAGCCAGCGGCTCCCTCTGCCCTTCTCCCTAAAGCGTAGCGCCCCTGGCCGTCGGGCGGCGCTCAGGCGGGGGCCCATTTCTGGTTATCGCTTCTCGGCCTTTTGGCTAAGATCAAGTGTAGTATCTGTTCTTATCAGTTTAATATCTGATACGTCCCCTATCTGGGGACCATATATTAAATGGATTTTTAGAACAGGGAGATGGAAGAAGAGCTTGCTCTGTCCACTCCACGCATTGACCTGGTATTGCAGTACCTCCAGGACCGGTGCACTTCCCTTTGGGGATATTTGGCTTGTATCAAAAAATAGAAACAAATGACTGTCTGACAGAAAAAAAACAAACATGCATTTTTGGCTCTTTCTTTTGCAAAGAAAGAAGAAGATGAAATGACGACAAAATAAAGCCTCCTTCTTTTTGCTGTGTCTTGTTTGCTCTTTTGCGTGGCTTCTTACTTTCTTTTCTTTTCAGCTCCTCCTCGCATGGAGCAGGAGTGCCGCCTGCTGCCTAGCCTAATTCAGTCCGAACGAGCAGATGCCTAAGAAACTCCTGTTGAAGCTGTATCCAAATAGCCTGCATAGCAAACACTGCAGCAGCAAGCAGCAAGCAGCAAATGCCTTGACTTGCTGGCTTCTTGTCACAATGGCTGGCTGGCTGAAATGACCTGAACTGAAAAGCCCAGCCACTGGCTGCTTGCTTGCTGCCTGAGTTTCATGGCAGCCCAGACGAGTCGGCTAGCAGAGAAAAAGTGGGCGGTTCCTATGCAAATAAGCAGACGAAGCCTGGTGCCGGAAAAAGAACTGGAAGCATGTGCCTTTTTGGCTGTTTGCTGGCCATGCGGGCCCCCCAGCAGTGTGTGCGGCTGCTTTTCTTTACTCCATACAAAGTCTTTGGCTTTTGCATCCGTCGTCGTCGTCGCCGCCGCTGCTGCATAGACTCCCCGGGGCTGTGTCGGAAGGAGCGGAGGCAGGCACGCTGGCCTGCTGGGGGAGGAGGCGAGCGGGCAGCCAGCGGCTCCCTCTGCCCTTCTCCCTAAAGCGTAGCGCCCCTGGCCGTCGGGCGGCGCTCAGGCGGGGGCCCATTTCTGGTTATCGCTTCTCGGCCTTTTGGCTAAGATCAAGTGTAGTATCTGTTCTTATCAGTTTAATATCTGATACGTCCCCTATCTGGGGACCATATATTAAATGGATTTTTAGAACAGGGAGATGGAAGAAGAGCTTGCTCTGTCCACTCCACGCATTGACCTGGTATTGCAGTACCTCCAGGACCGGTGCACTTCCCTTTGGGGATATTTGGCTTGTATCAAAAAATAGAAACAAATGACTGTCTGACAGAAAAAAAACAAACATGCATTTTTGGCTCTTTCTTTTGCAAAGAAAGAAGAAGATGAAATGACGACAAAATAAAGCCTCCTTCTTTTTGCTGTGTCTTGTTTGCTCTTTTGCGTGGCTTCTTACTTTCTTTTCTTTTCAGCTCCTCCTCGCATGGAGCAGGAGTGCCGCCTGCTGCCTAGCCTAATTCAGTCCGAACGAGCAGATGCCTAAGAAACTCCTGTTGAAGCTGTATCCAAATAGCCTGCATAGCAAACACTGCAGCAGCAAGCAGCAAGCAGCAAATGCCTTGACTTGCTGGCTTCTTGTCACAATGGCTGGCTGGCTGAAATGACCTGAACTGAAAAGCCCAGCCACTGGCTGCTTGCTTGCTGCCTGAGTTTCATGGCAGCCCAGACGAGTCGGCTAGCAGAGAAAAAGTGGGCGGTTCCTATGCAAATAAGCAGACGAAGCCTGGTGCCGGAAAAAGAACTGGAAGCATGTGCCTTTTTGGCTGTTTGCTGGCCATGCGGGCCCCCCAGCAGTGTGTGCGGCTGCTTTTCTTTACTCCATACAAAGTCTTTGGCTTTTGCATCCGTCGTCGTCGTCGCCGCCGCTGCTGCATAGACTCCCCGGGGCTGTGTCGGAAGGAGCGGAGGCAGGCACGCTGGCCTGCTGGGGGAGGAGGCGAGCGGGCAGCCAGCGGCTCCCTCTGCCCTTCTCCCTAAAGCGTAGCGCCCCTGGCCGTCGGGCGGCGCTCAGGCGGGGGCCCATTTCTGGTTATCGCTTCTCGGCCTTTTGGCTAAGATCAAGTGTAGTATCTGTTCTTATCAGTTTAATATCTGATACGTCCCCTATCTGGGGACCATATATTAAATGGATTTTTAGAACAGGGAGATGGAAGAAGAGCTTGCTCTGTCCACTCCACGCATTGACCTGGTATTGCAGTACCTCCAGGACCGGTGCACTTCCCTTTGGGGATATTTGGCTTGTATCAAAAAATAGAAACAAATGACTGTCTGACAGAAAAAAAACAAACATGCATTTTTGGCTCTTTCTTTTGCAAAGAAAGAAGAAGATGAAATGACGACAAAATAAAGCCTCCTTCTTTTTGCTGTGTCTTGTTTGCTCTTTTGCGTGGCTTCTTACTTTCTTTTCTTTTCAGCTCCTCCTCGCATGGAGCAGGAGTGCCGCCTGCTGCCTAGCCTAATTCAGTCCGAACGAGCAGATGCCTAAGAAACTCCTGTTGAAGCTGTATCCAAATAGCCTGCATAGCAAACACTGCAGCAGCAAGCAGCAAGCAGCAAATGCCTTGACTTGCTGGCTTCTTGTCACAATGGCTGGCTGGCTGAAATGACCTGAACTGAAAAGCCCAGCCACTGGCTGCTTGCTTGCTGCCTGAGTTTCATGGCAGCCCAGACGAGTCGGCTAGCAGAGAAAAAGTGGGCGGTTCCTATGCAAATAAGCAGACGAAGCCTGGTGCCGGAAAAAGAACTGGAAGCATGTGCCTTTTTGGCTGTTTGCTGGCCATGCGGGCCCCCCAGCAGTGTGTGCGGCTGCTTTTCTTTACTCCATACAAAGTCTTTGGCTTTTGCATCCGTCGTCGTCGTCGCCGCCGCTGCTGCATAGACTCCCCGGGGCTGTGTCGGAAGGAGCGGAGGCAGGCACGCTGGCCTGCTGGGGGAGGAGGCGAGCGGGCAGCCAGCGGCTCCCTCTGCCCTTCTCCCTAAAGCGTAGCGCCCCTGGCCGTCGGGCGGCGCTCAGGCGGGGGCCCATTTCTGGTTATCGCTTCTCGGCCTTTTGGCTAAGATCAAGTGTAGTATCTGTTCTTATCAGTTTAATATCTGATACGTCCCCTATCTGGGGACCATATATTAAATGGATTTTTAGAACAGGGAGATGGAAGAAGAGCTTGCTCTGTCCACTCCACGCATTGACCTGGTATTGCAGTACCTCCAGGACCGGTGCACTTCCCTTTGGGGATATTTGGCTTGTATCAAAAAATAGAAACAAATGACTGTCTGACAGAAAAAAAACAAACATGCATTTTTGGCTCTTTCTTTTGCAAAGAAAGAAGAAGATGAAATGACGACAAAATAAAGCCTCCTTCTTTTTGCTGTGTCTTGTTTGCTCTTTTGCGTGGCTTCTTACTTTCTTTTCTTTTCAGCTCCTCCTCGCATGGAGCAGGAGTGCCGCCTGCTGCCTAGCCTAATTCAGTCCGAACGAGCAGATGCCTAAGAAACTCCTGTTGAAGCTGTATCCAAATAGCCTGCATAGCAAACACTGCAGCAGCAAGCAGCAAGCAGCAAATGCCTTGACTTGCTGGCTTCTTGTCACAATGGCTGGCTGGCTGAAATGACCTGAACTGAAAAGCCCAGCCACTGGCTGCTTGCTTGCTGCCTGAGTTTCATGGCAGCCCAGACGAGTCGGCTAGCAGAGAAAAAGTGGGCGGTTCCTATGCAAATAAGCAGACGAAGCCTGGTGCCGGAAAAAGAACTGGAAGCATGTGCCTTTTTGGCTGTTTGCTGGCCATGCGGGCCCCCCAGCAGTGTGTGCGGCTGCTTTTCTTTACTCCATACAAAGTCTTTGGCTTTTGCATCCGTCGTCGTCGTCGCCGCCGCTGCTGCATAGACTCCCCGGGGCTGTGTCGGAAGGAGCGGAGGCAGGCACGCTGGCCTGCTGGGGGAGGAGGCGAGCGGGCAGCCAGCGGCTCCCTCTGCCCTTCTCCCTAAAGCGTAGCGCCCCTGGCCGTCGGGCGGCGCTCAGGCGGGGGCCCATTTCTGGTTATCGCTTCTCGGCCTTTTGGCTAAGATCAAGTGTAGTATCTGTTCTTATCAGTTTAATATCTGATACGTCCCCTATCTGGGGACCATATATTAAATGGATTTTTAGAACAGGGAGATGGAAGAAGAGCTTGCTCTGTCCACTCCACGCATTGACCTGGTATTGCAGTACCTCCAGGACCGGTGCACTTCCCTTTGGGGATATTTGGCTTGTATCAAAAAATAGAAACAAATGACTGTCTGACAGAAAAAAAACAAACATGCATTTTTGGCTCTTTCTTTTGCAAAGAAAGAAGAAGATGAAATGACGACAAAATAAAGCCTCCTTCTTTTTGCTGTGTCTTGTTTGCTCTTTTGCGTGGCTTCTTACTTTCTTTTCTTTTCAGCTCCTCCTCGCATGGAGCAGGAGTGCCGCCTGCTGCCTAGCCTAATTCAGTCCGAACGAGCAGATGCCTAAGAAACTCCTGTTGAAGCTGTATCCAAATAGCCTGCATAGCAAACACTGCAGCAGCAAGCAGCAAGCAGCAAATGCCTTGACTTGCTGGCTTCTTGTCACAATGGCTGGCTGGCTGAAATGACCTGAACTGAAAAGCCCAGCCACTGGCTGCTTGCTTGCTGCCTGAGTTTCATGGCAGCCCAGACGAGTCGGCTAGCAGAGAAAAAGTGGGCGGTTCCTATGCAAATAAGCAGACGAAGCCTGGTGCCGGAAAAAGAACTGGAAGCATGTGCCTTTTTGGCTGTTTGCTGGCCATGCGGGCCCCCCAGCAGTGTGTGCGGCTGCTTTTCTTTACTCCATACAAAGTCTTTGGCTTTTGCATCCGTCGTCGTCGTCGCCGCCGCTGCTGCATAGACTCCCCGGGGCTGTGTCGGAAGGAGCGGAGGCAGGCACGCTGGCCTGCTGGGGGAGGAGGCGAGCGGGCAGCCAGCGGCTCCCTCTGCCCTTCTCCCTAAAGCGTAGCGCCCCTGGCCGTCGGGCGGCGCTCAGGCGGGGGCCCATTTCTGGTTATCGCTTCTCGGCCTTTTGGCTAAGATCAAGTGTAGTATCTGTTCTTATCAGTTTAATATCTGATACGTCCCCTATCTGGGGACCATATATTAAATGGATTTTTAGAACAGGGAGATGGAAGAAGAGCTTGCTCTGTCCACTCCACGCATTGACCTGGTATTGCAGTACCTCCAGGACCGGTGCACTTCCCTTTGGGGATATTTGGCTTGTATCAAAAAATAGAAACAAATGACTGTCTGACAGAAAAAAAACAAACATGCATTTTTGGCTCTTTCTTTTGCAAAGAAAGAAGAAGATGAAATGACGACAAAATAAAGCCTCCTTCTTTTTGCTGTGTCTTGTTTGCTCTTTTGCGTGGCTTCTTACTTTCTTTTCTTTTCAGCTCCTCCTCGCATGGAGCAGGAGTGCCGCCTGCTGCCTAGCCTAATTCAGTCCGAACGAGCAGATGCCTAAGAAACTCCTGTTGAAGCTGTATCCAAATAGCCTGCATAGCAAACACTGCAGCAGCAAGCAGCAAGCAGCAAATGCCTTGACTTGCTGGCTTCTTGTCACAATGGCTGGCTGGCTGAAATGACCTGAACTGAAAAGCCCAGCCACTGGCTGCTTGCTTGCTGCCTGAGTTTCATGGCAGCCCAGACGAGTCGGCTAGCAGAGAAAAAGTGGGCGGTTCCTATGCAAATAAGCAGACGAAGCCTGGTGCCGGAAAAAGAACTGGAAGCATGTGCCTTTTTGGCTGTTTGCTGGCCATGCGGGCCCCCCAGCAGTGTGTGCGGCTGCTTTTCTTTACTCCATACAAAGTCTTTGGCTTTTGCATCCGTCGTCGTCGTCGCCGCCGCTGCTGCATAGACTCCCCGGGGCTGTGTCGGAAGGAGCGGAGGCAGGCACGCTGGCCTGCTGGGGGAGGAGGCGAGCGGGCAGCCAGCGGCTCCCTCTGCCCTTCTCCCTAAAGCGTAGCGCCCCTGGCCGTCGGGCGGCGCTCAGGCGGGGGCCCATTTCTGGTTATCGCTTCTCGGCCTTTTGGCTAAGATCAAGTGTAGTATCTGTTCTTATCAGTTTAATATCTGATACGTCCCCTATCTGGGGACCATATATTAAATGGATTTTTAGAACAGGGAGATGGAAGAAGAGCTTGCTCTGTCCACTCCACGCATTGACCTGGTATTGCAGTACCTCCAGGACCGGTGCACTTCCCTTTGGGGATATTTGGCTTGTATCAAAAAATAGAAACAAATGACTGTCTGACAGAAAAAAAACAAACATGCATTTTTGGCTCTTTCTTTTGCAAAGAAAGAAGAAGATGAAATGACGACAAAATAAAGCCTCCTTCTTTTTGCTGTGTCTTGTTTGCTCTTTTGCGTGGCTTCTTACTTTCTTTTCTTTTCAGCTCCTCCTCGCATGGAGCAGGAGTGCCGCCTGCTGCCTAGCCTAATTCAGTCCGAACGAGCAGATGCCTAAGAAACTCCTGTTGAAGCTGTATCCAAATAGCCTGCATAGCAAACACTGCAGCAGCAAGCAGCAAGCAGCAAATGCCTTGACTTGCTGGCTTCTTGTCACAATGGCTGGCTGGCTGAAATGACCTGAACTGAAAAGCCCAGCCACTGGCTGCTTGCTTGCTGCCTGAGTTTCATGGCAGCCCAGACGAGTCGGCTAGCAGAGAAAAAGTGGGCGGTTCCTATGCAAATAAGCAGACGAAGCCTGGTGCCGGAAAAAGAACTGGAAGCATGTGCCTTTTTGGCTGTTTGCTGGCCATGCGGGCCCCCCAGCAGTGTGTGCGGCTGCTTTTCTTTACTCCATACAAAGTCTTTGGCTTTTGCATCCGTCGTCGTCGTCGCCGCCGCTGCTGCATAGACTCCCCGGGGCTGTGTCGGAAGGAGCGGAGGCAGGCACGCTGGCCTGCTGGGGGAGGAGGCGAGCGGGCAGCCAGCGGCTCCCTCTGCCCTTCTCCCTAAAGCGTAGCGCCCCTGGCCGTCGGGCGGCGCTCAGGCGGGGGCCCATTTCTGGTTATCGCTTCTCGGCCTTTTGGCTAAGATCAAGTGTAGTATCTGTTCTTATCAGTTTAATATCTGATACGTCCCCTATCTGGGGACCATATATTAAATGGATTTTTAGAACAGGGAGATGGAAGAAGAGCTTGCTCTGTCCACTCCACGCATTGACCTGGTATTGCAGTACCTCCAGGACCGGTGCACTTCCCTTTGGGGATATTTGGCTTGTATCAAAAAATAGAAACAAATGACTGTCTGACAGAAAAAAAACAAACATGCATTTTTGGCTCTTTCTTTTGCAAAGAAAGAAGAAGATGAAATGACGACAAAATAAAGCCTCCTTCTTTTTGCTGTGTCTTGTTTGCTCTTTTGCGTGGCTTCTTACTTTCTTTTCTTTTCAGCTCCTCCTCGCATGGAGCAGGAGTGCCGCCTGCTGCCTAGCCTAATTCAGTCCGAACGAGCAGATGCCTAAGAAACTCCTGTTGAAGCTGTATCCAAATAGCCTGCATAGCAAACACTGCAGCAGCAAGCAGCAAGCAGCAAATGCCTTGACTTGCTGGCTTCTTGTCACAATGGCTGGCTGGCTGAAATGACCTGAACTGAAAAGCCCAGCCACTGGCTGCTTGCTTGCTGCCTGAGTTTCATGGCAGCCCAGACGAGTCGGCTAGCAGAGAAAAAGTGGGCGGTTCCTATGCAAATAAGCAGACGAAGCCTGGTGCCGGAAAAAGAACTGGAAGCATGTGCCTTTTTGGCTGTTTGCTGGCCATGCGGGCCCCCCAGCAGTGTGTGCGGCTGCTTTTCTTTACTCCATACAAAGTCTTTGGCTTTTGCATCCGTCGTCGTCGTCGCCGCCGCTGCTGCATAGACTCCCCGGGGCTGTGTCGGAAGGAGCGGAGGCAGGCACGCTGGCCTGCTGGGGGAGGAGGCGAGCGGGCAGCCAGCGGCTCCCTCTGCCCTTCTCCCTAAAGCGTAGCGCCCCTGGCCGTCGGGCGGCGCTCAGGCGGGGGCCCATTTCTGGTTATCGCTTCTCGGCCTTTTGGCTAAGATCAAGTGTAGTATCTGTTCTTATCAGTTTAATATCTGATACGTCCCCTATCTGGGGACCATATATTAAATGGATTTTTAGAACAGGGAGATGGAAGAAGAGCTTGCTCTGTCCACTCCACGCATTGACCTGGTATTGCAGTACCTCCAGGACCGGTGCACTTCCCTTTGGGGATATTTGGCTTGTATCAAAAAATAGAAACAAATGACTGTCTGACAGAAAAAAAACAAACATGCATTTTTGGCTCTTTCTTTTGCAAAGAAAGAAGAAGATGAAATGACGACAAAATAAAGCCTCCTTCTTTTTGCTGTGTCTTGTTTGCTCTTTTGCGTGGCTTCTTACTTTCTTTTCTTTTCAGCTCCTCCTCGCATGGAGCAGGAGTGCCGCCTGCTGCCTAGCCTAATTCAGTCCGAACGAGCAGATGCCTAAGAAACTCCTGTTGAAGCTGTATCCAAATAGCCTGCATAGCAAACACTGCAGCAGCAAGCAGCAAGCAGCAAATGCCTTGACTTGCTGGCTTCTTGTCACAATGGCTGGCTGGCTGAAATGACCTGAACTGAAAAGCCCAGCCACTGGCTGCTTGCTTGCTGCCTGAGTTTCATGGCAGCCCAGACGAGTCGGCTAGCAGAGAAAAAGTGGGCGGTTCCTATGCAAATAAGCAGACGAAGCCTGGTGCCGGAAAAAGAACTGGAAGCATGTGCCTTTTTGGCTGTTTGCTGGCCATGCGGGCCCCCCAGCAGTGTGTGCGGCTGCTTTTCTTTACTCCATACAAAGTCTTTGGCTTTTGCATCCGTCGTCGTCGTCGCCGCCGCTGCTGCATAGACTCCCCGGGGCTGTGTCGGAAGGAGCGGAGGCAGGCACGCTGGCCTGCTGGGGGAGGAGGCGAGCGGGCAGCCAGCGGCTCCCTCTGCCCTTCTCCCTAAAGCGTAGCGCCCCTGGCCGTCGGGCGGCGCTCAGGCGGGGGCCCATTTCTGGTTATCGCTTCTCGGCCTTTTGGCTAAGATCAAGTGTAGTATCTGTTCTTATCAGTTTAATATCTGATACGTCCCCTATCTGGGGACCATATATTAAATGGATTTTTAGAACAGGGAGATGGAAGAAGAGCTTGCTCTGTCCACTCCACGCATTGACCTGGTATTGCAGTACCTCCAGGACCGGTGCACTTCCCTTTGGGGATATTTGGCTTGTATCAAAAAATAGAAACAAATGACTGTCTGACAGAAAAAAAACAAACATGCATTTTTGGCTCTTTCTTTTGCAAAGAAAGAAGAAGATGAAATGACGACAAAATAAAGCCTCCTTCTTTTTGCTGTGTCTTGTTTGCTCTTTTGCGTGGCTTCTTACTTTCTTTTCTTTTCAGCTCCTCCTCGCATGGAGCAGGAGTGCCGCCTGCTGCCTAGCCTAATTCAGTCCGAACGAGCAGATGCCTAAGAAACTCCTGTTGAAGCTGTATCCAAATAGCCTGCATAGCAAACACTGCAGCAGCAAGCAGCAAGCAGCAAATGCCTTGACTTGCTGGCTTCTTGTCACAATGGCTGGCTGGCTGAAATGACCTGAACTGAAAAGCCCAGCCACTGGCTGCTTGCTTGCTGCCTGAGTTTCATGGCAGCCCAGACGAGTCGGCTAGCAGAGAAAAAGTGGGCGGTTCCTATGCAAATAAGCAGACGAAGCCTGGTGCCGGAAAAAGAACTGGAAGCATGTGCCTTTTTGGCTGTTTGCTGGCCATGCGGGCCCCCCAGCAGTGTGTGCGGCTGCTTTTCTTTACTCCATACAAAGTCTTTGGCTTTTGCATCCGTCGTCGTCGTCGCCGCCGCTGCTGCATAGACTCCCCGGGGCTGTGTCGGAAGGAGCGGAGGCAGGCACGCTGGCCTGCTGGGGGAGGAGGCGAGCGGGCAGCCAGCGGCTCCCTCTGCCCTTCTCCCTAAAGCGTAGCGCCCCTGGCCGTCGGGCGGCGCTCAGGCGGGGGCCCATTTCTGGTTATCGCTTCTCGGCCTTTTGGCTAAGATCAAGTGTAGTATCTGTTCTTATCAGTTTAATATCTGATACGTCCCCTATCTGGGGACCATATATTAAATGGATTTTTAGAACAGGGAGATGGAAGAAGAGCTTGCTCTGTCCACTCCACGCATTGACCTGGTATTGCAGTACCTCCAGGACCGGTGCACTTCCCTTTGGGGATATTTGGCTTGTATCAAAAAATAGAAACAAATGACTGTCTGACAGAAAAAAAACAAACATGCATTTTTGGCTCTTTCTTTTGCAAAGAAAGAAGAAGATGAAATGACGACAAAATAAAGCCTCCTTCTTTTTGCTGTGTCTTGTTTGCTCTTTTGCGTGGCTTCTTACTTTCTTTTCTTTTCAGCTCCTCCTCGCATGGAGCAGGAGTGCCGCCTGCTGCCTAGCCTAATTCAGTCCGAACGAGCAGATGCCTAAGAAACTCCTGTTGAAGCTGTATCCAAATAGCCTGCATAGCAAACACTGCAGCAGCAAGCAGCAAGCAGCAAATGCCTTGACTTGCTGGCTTCTTGTCACAATGGCTGGCTGGCTGAAATGACCTGAACTGAAAAGCCCAGCCACTGGCTGCTTGCTTGCTGCCTGAGTTTCATGGCAGCCCAGACGAGTCGGCTAGCAGAGAAAAAGTGGGCGGTTCCTATGCAAATAAGCAGACGAAGCCTGGTGCCGGAAAAAGAACTGGAAGCATGTGCCTTTTTGGCTGTTTGCTGGCCATGCGGGCCCCCCAGCAGTGTGTGCGGCTGCTTTTCTTTACTCCATACAAAGTCTTTGGCTTTTGCATCCGTCGTCGTCGTCGCCGCCGCTGCTGCATAGACTCCCCGGGGCTGTGTCGGAAGGAGCGGAGGCAGGCACGCTGGCCTGCTGGGGGAGGAGGCGAGCGGGCAGCCAGCGGCTCCCTCTGCCCTTCTCCCTAAAGCGTAGCGCCCCTGGCCGTCGGGCGGCGCTCAGGCGGGGGCCCATTTCTGGTTATCGCTTCTCGGCCTTTTGGCTAAGATCAAGTGTAGTATCTGTTCTTATCAGTTTAATATCTGATACGTCCCCTATCTGGGGACCATATATTAAATGGATTTTTAGAACAGGGAGATGGAAGAAGAGCTTGCTCTGTCCACTCCACGCATTGACCTGGTATTGCAGTACCTCCAGGACCGGTGCACTTCCCTTTGGGGATATTTGGCTTGTATCAAAAAATAGAAACAAATGACTGTCTGACAGAAAAAAAACAAACATGCATTTTTGGCTCTTTCTTTTGCAAAGAAAGAAGAAGATGAAATGACGACAAAATAAAGCCTCCTTCTTTTTGCTGTGTCTTGTTTGCTCTTTTGCGTGGCTTCTTACTTTCTTTTCTTTTCAGCTCCTCCTCGCATGGAGCAGGAGTGCCGCCTGCTGCCTAGCCTAATTCAGTCCGAACGAGCAGATGCCTAAGAAACTCCTGTTGAAGCTGTATCCAAATAGCCTGCATAGCAAACACTGCAGCAGCAAGCAGCAAGCAGCAAATGCCTTGACTTGCTGGCTTCTTGTCACAATGGCTGGCTGGCTGAAATGACCTGAACTGAAAAGCCCAGCCACTGGCTGCTTGCTTGCTGCCTGAGTTTCATGGCAGCCCAGACGAGTCGGCTAGCAGAGAAAAAGTGGGCGGTTCCTATGCAAATAAGCAGACGAAGCCTGGTGCCGGAAAAAGAACTGGAAGCATGTGCCTTTTTGGCTGTTTGCTGGCCATGCGGGCCCCCCAGCAGTGTGTGCGGCTGCTTTTCTTTACTCCATACAAAGTCTTTGGCTTTTGCATCCGTCGTCGTCGTCGCCGCCGCTGCTGCATAGACTCCCCGGGGCTGTGTCGGAAGGAGCGGAGGCAGGCACGCTGGCCTGCTGGGGGAGGAGGCGAGCGGGCAGCCAGCGGCTCCCTCTGCCCTTCTCCCTAAAGCGTAGCGCCCCTGGCCGCTCGGGCGGCGCTCAGGCGGGGGCCCATTTCTGGTTATCGCTTCTCGGCCTTTTGGCTAAGATCAAGTGTAGTATCTGTTCTTATCAGTTTAATATCTGATACGTCCCCTATCTGGGGACCATATATTAAATGGATTTTTAGAACAGGGAGATGGAAGAAGAGCTTGCTCTGTCCACTCCACGCATTGACCTGGTATTGCAGTACCTCCAGGACCGGTGCACTTCCCTTTGGGGATATTTGGCTTGTATCAAAAAATAGAAACAAATGACTGTCTGACAGAAAAAAAACAAACATGCATTTTTGGCTCTTTCTTTTGCAAAGAAAGAAGAAGATGAAATGACGACAAAATAAAGCCTCCTTCTTTTTGCTGTGTCTTGTTTGCTCTTTTGCGTGGCTTCTTACTTTCTTTTCTTTTCAGCTCCTCCTCGCATGGAGCAGGAGTGCCGCCTGCTGCCTAGCCTAATTCAGTCCGAACGAGCAGATGCCTAAGAAACTCCTGTTGAAGCTGTATCCAAATAGCCTGCATAGCAAACACTGCAGCAGCAAGCAGCAAGCAGCAAATGCCTTGACTTGCTGGCTTCTTGTCACAATGGCTGGCTGGCTGAAATGACCTGAACTGAAAAGCCCAGCCACTGGCTGCTTGCTTGCTGCCTGAGTTTCATGGCAGCCCAGACGAGTCGGCTAGCAGAGAAAAAGTGGGCGGTTCCTATGCAAATAAGCAGACGAAGCCTGGTGCCGGAAAAAGAACTGGAAGCATGTGCCTTTTTGGCTGTTTGCTGGCCATGCGGGCCCCCCAGCAGTGTGTGCGGCTGCTTTTCTTTACTCCATACAAAGTCTTTGGCTTTTGCATCCGTCGTCGTCGTCGCCGCCGCTGCTGCATAGACTCCCCGGGGCTGTGTCGGAAGGAGCGGAGGCAGGCACGCTGGCCTGCTGGGGGAGGAGGCGAGCGGGCAGCCAGCGGCTCCCTCTGCCCTTCTCCCTAAAGCGTAGCGCCCCTGGCCGTCGGGCGGCGCTCAGGCGGGGGCCCATTTCTGGTTATCGCTTCTCGGCCTTTTGGCTAAGATCAAGTGTAGTATCTGTTCTTATCAGTTTAATATCTGATACGTCCCCTATCTGGGGACCATATATTAAATGGATTTTTAGAACAGGGAGATGGAAGAAGAGCTTGCTCTGTCCACTCCACGCATTGACCTGGTATTGCAGTACCTCCAGGACCGGTGCACTTCCCTTTGGGGATATTTGGCTTGTATCAAAAAATAGAAACAAATGACTGTCTGACAGAAAAAAAACAAACATGCATTTTTGGCTCTTTCTTTTGCAAAGAAAGAAGAAGATGAAATGACGACAAAATAAAGCCTCCTTCTTTTTGCTGTGTCTTGTTTGCTCTTTTGCGTGGCTTCTTACTTTCTTTTCTTTTCAGCTCCTCCTCGCATGGAGCAGGAGTGCCGCCTGCTGCCTAGCCTAATTCAGTCCGAACGAGCAGATGCCTAAGAAACTCCTGTTGAAGCTGTATCCAAATAGCCTGCATAGCAAACACTGCAGCAGCAAGCAGCAAGCAGCAAATGCCTTGACTTGCTGGCTTCTTGTCACAATGGCTGGCTGGCTGAAATGACCTGAACTGAAAAGCCCAGCCACTGGCTGCTTGCTTGCTGCCTGAGTTTCATGGCAGCCCAGACGAGTCGGCTAGCAGAGAAAAAGTGGGCGGTTCCTATGCAAATAAGCAGACGAAGCCTGGTGCCGGAAAAAGAACTGGAAGCATGTGCCTTTTTGGCTGTTTGCTGGCCATGCGGGCCCCCCAGCAGTGTGTGCGGCTGCTTTTCTTTACTCCATACAAAGTCTTTGGCTTTTGCATCCGTCGTCGTCGTCGCCGCCGCTGCTGCATAGACTCCCCGGGGCTGTGTCGGAAGGAGCGGAGGCAGGCACGCTGGCCTGCTGGGGGAGGAGGCGAGCGGGCAGCCAGCGGCTCCCTCTGCCCTTCTCCCTAAAGCGTAGCGCCCCTGGCCGTCGGGCGGCGCTCAGGCGGGGGCCCATTTCTGGTTATCGCTTCTCGGCCTTTTGGCTAAGATCAAGTGTAGTATCTGTTCTTATCAGTTTAATATCTGATACGTCCCCTATCTGGGGACCATATATTAAATGGATTTTTAGAACAGGGAGATGGAAGAAGAGCTTGCTCTGTCCACTCCACGCATTGACCTGGTATTGCAGTACCTCCAGGACCGGTGCACTTCCCTTTGGGGATATTTGGCTTGTATCAAAAAATAGAAACAAATGACTGTCTGACAGAAAAAAAACAAACATGCATTTTTGGCTCTTTCTTTTGCAAAGAAAGAAGAAGATGAAATGACGACAAAATAAAGCCTCCTTCTTTTTGCTGTGTCTTGTTTGCTCTTTTGCGTGGCTTCTTACTTTCTTTTCTTTTCAGCTCCTCCTCGCATGGAGCAGGAGTGCCGCCTGCTGCCTAGCCTAATTCAGTCCGAACGAGCAGATGCCTAAGAAACTCCTGTTGAAGCTGTATCCAAATAGCCTGCATAGCAAACACTGCAGCAGCAAGCAGCAAGCAGCAAATGCCTTGACTTGCTGGCTTCTTGTCACAATGGCTGGCTGGCTGAAATGACCTGAACTGAAAAGCCCAGCCACTGGCTGCTTGCTTGCTGCCTGAGTTTCATGGCAGCCCAGACGAGTCGGCTAGCAGAGAAAAAGTGGGCGGTTCCTATGCAAATAAGCAGACGAAGCCTGGTGCCGGAAAAAGAACTGGAAGCATGTGCCTTTTTGGCTGTTTGCTGGCCATGCGGGCCCCCCAGCAGTGTGTGCGGCTGCTTTTCTTTACTCCATACAAAGTCTTTGGCTTTTGCATCCGTCGTCGTCGTCGCCGCCGCTGCTGCATAGACTCCCCGGGGCTGTGTCGGAAGGAGCGGAGGCAGGCACGCTGGCCTGCTGGGGGAGGAGGCGAGCGGGCAGCCAGCGGCTCCCTCTGCCCTTCTCCCTAAAGCGTAGCGCCCCTGGCCGTCGGGCGGCGCTCAGGCGGGGGCCCATTTCTGGTTATCGCTTCTCGGCCTTTTGGCTAAGATCAAGTGTAGTATCTGTTCTTATCAGTTTAATATCTGATACGTCCCCTATCTGGGGACCATATATTAAATGGATTTTTAGAACAGGGAGATGGAAGAAGAGCTTGCTCTGTCCACTCCACGCATTGACCTGGTATTGCAGTACCTCCAGGACCGGTGCACTTCCCTTTGGGGATATTTGGCTTGTATCAAAAAATAGAAACAAATGACTGTCTGACAGAAAAAAAACAAACATGCATTTTTGGCTCTTTCTTTTGCAAAGAAAGAAGAAGATGAAATGACGACAAAATAAAGCCTCCTTCTTTTTGCTGTGTCTTGTTTGCTCTTTTGCGTGGCTTCTTACTTTCTTTTCTTTTCAGCTCCTCCTCGCATGGAGCAGGAGTGCCGCCTGCTGCCTAGCCTAATTCAGTCCGAACGAGCAGATGCCTAAGAAACTCCTGTTGAAGCTGTATCCAAATAGCCTGCATAGCAAACACTGCAGCAGCAAGCAGCAAGCAGCAAATGCCTTGACTTGCTGGCTTCTTGTCACAATGGCTGGCTGGCTGAAATGACCTGAACTGAAAAGCCCAGCCACTGGCTGCTTGCTTGCTGCCTGAGTTTCATGGCAGCCCAGACGAGTCGGCTAGCAGAGAAAAAGTGGGCGGTTCCTATGCAAATAAGCAGACGAAGCCTGGTGCCGGAAAAAGAACTGGAAGCATGTGCCTTTTTGGCTGTTTGCTGGCCATGCGGGCCCCCCAGCAGTGTGTGCGGCTGCTTTTCTTTACTCCATACAAAGTCTTTGGCTTTTGCATCCGTCGTCGTCGTCGCCGCCGCTGCTGCATAGACTCCCCGGGGCTGTGTCGGAAGGAGCGGAGGCAGGCACGCTGGCCTGCTGGGGGAGGAGGCGAGCGGGCAGCCAGCGGCTCCCTCTGCCCTTCTCCCTAAAGCGTAGCGCCCCTGGCCGTCGGGCGGCGCTCAGGCGGGGGCCCATTTCTGGTTATCGCTTCTCGGCCTTTTGGCTAAGATCAAGTGTAGTATCTGTTCTTATCAGTTTAATATCTGATACGTCCCCTATCTGGGGACCATATATTAAATGGATTTTTAGAACAGGGAGATGGAAGAAGAGCTTGCTCTGTCCACTCCACGCATTGACCTGGTATTGCAGTACCTCCAGGACCGGTGCACTTCCCTTTGGGGATATTTGGCTTGTATCAAAAAATAGAAACAAATGACTGTCTGACAGAAAAAAAACAAACATGCATTTTTGGCTCTTTCTTTTGCAAAGAAAGAAGAAGATGAAATGACGACAAAATAAAGCCTCCTTCTTTTTGCTGTGTCTTGTTTGCTCTTTTGCGTGGCTTCTTACTTTCTTTTCTTTTCAGCTCCTCCTCGCATGGAGCAGGAGTGCCGCCTGCTGCCTAGCCTAATTCAGTCCGAACGAGCAGATGCCTAAGAAACTCCTGTTGAAGCTGTATCCAAATAGCCTGCATAGCAAACACTGCAGCAGCAAGCAGCAAGCAGCAAATGCCTTGACTTGCTGGCTTCTTGTCACAATGGCTGGCTGGCTGAAATGACCTGAACTGAAAAGCCCAGCCACTGGCTGCTTGCTTGCTGCCTGAGTTTCATGGCAGCCCAGACGAGTCGGCTAGCAGAGAAAAAGTGGGCGGTTCCTATGCAAATAAGCAGACGAAGCCTGGTGCCGGAAAAAGAACTGGAAGCATGTGCCTTTTTGGCTGTTTGCTGGCCATGCGGGCCCCCCAGCAGTGTGTGCGGCTGCTTTTCTTTACTCCATACAAAGTCTTTGGCTTTTGCATCCGTCGTCGTCGTCGCCGCCGCTGCTGCATAGACTCCCCGGGGCTGTGTCGGAAGGAGCGGAGGCAGGCACGCTGGCCTGCTGGGGGAGGAGGCGAGCGGGCAGCCAGCGGCTCCCTCTGCCCTTCTCCCTAAAGCGTAGCGCCCCTGGCCGTCGGGCGGCGCTCAGGCGGGGGCCCATTTCTGGTTATCGCTTCTCGGCCTTTTGGCTAAGATCAAGTGTAGTATCTGTTCTTATCAGTTTAATATCTGATACGTCCCCTATCTGGGGACCATATATTAAATGGATTTTTAGAACAGGGAGATGGAAGAAGAGCTTGCTCTGTCCACTCCACGCATTGACCTGGTATTGCAGTACCTCCAGGACCGGTGCACTTCCCTTTGGGGATATTTGGCTTGTATCAAAAAATAGAAACAAATGACTGTCTGACAGAAAAAAAACAAACATGCATTTTTGGCTCTTTCTTTTGCAAAGAAAGAAGAAGATGAAATGACGACAAAATAAAGCCTCCTTCTTTTTGCTGTGTCTTGTTTGCTCTTTTGCGTGGCTTCTTACTTTCTTTTCTTTTCAGCTCCTCCTCGCATGGAGCAGGAGTGCCGCCTGCTGCCTAGCCTAATTCAGTCCGAACGAGCAGATGCCTAAGAAACTCCTGTTGAAGCTGTATCCAAATAGCCTGCATAGCAAACACTGCAGCAGCAAGCAGCAAGCAGCAAATGCCTTGACTTGCTGGCTTCTTGTCACAATGGCTGGCTGGCTGAAATGACCTGAACTGAAAAGCCCAGCCACTGGCTGCTTGCTTGCTGCCTGAGTTTCATGGCAGCCCAGACGAGTCGGCTAGCAGAGAAAAAGTGGGCGGTTCCTATGCAAATAAGCAGACGAAGCCTGGTGCCGGAAAAAGAACTGGAAGCATGTGCCTTTTTGGCTGTTTGCTGGCCATGCGGGCCCCCCAGCAGTGTGTGCGGCTGCTTTTCTTTACTCCATACAAAGTCTTTGGCTTTTGCATCCGTCGTCGTCGTCGCCGCCGCTGCTGCATAGACTCCCCGGGGCTGTGTCGGAAGGAGCGGAGGCAGGCACGCTGGCCTGCTGGGGGAGGAGGCGAGCGGGCAGCCAGCGGCTCCCTCTGCCCTTCTCCCTAAAGCGTAGCGCCCCTGGCCGTCGGGCGGCGCTCAGGCGGGGGCCCATTTCTGGTTATCGCTTCTCGGCCTTTTGGCTAAGATCAAGTGTAGTATCTGTTCTTATCAGTTTAATATCTGATACGTCCCCTATCTGGGGACCATATATTAAATGGATTTTTAGAACAGGGAGATGGAAGAAGAGCTTGCTCTGTCCACTCCACGCATTGACCTGGTATTGCAGTACCTCCAGGACCGGTGCACTTCCCTTTGGGGATATTTGGCTTGTATCAAAAAATAGAAACAAATGACTGTCTGACAGAAAAAAAACAAACATGCATTTTTGGCTCTTTCTTTTGCAAAGAAAGAAGAAGATGAAATGACGACAAAATAAAGCCTCCTTCTTTTTGCTGTGTCTTGTTTGCTCTTTTGCGTGGCTTCTTACTTTCTTTTCTTTTCAGCTCCTCCTCGCATGGAGCAGGAGTGCCGCCTGCTGCCTAGCCTAATTCAGTCCGAACGAGCAGATGCCTAAGAAACTCCTGTTGAAGCTGTATCCAAATAGCCTGCATAGCAAACACTGCAGCAGCAAGCAGCAAGCAGCAAATGCCTTGACTTGCTGGCTTCTTGTCACAATGGCTGGCTGGCTGAAATGACCTGAACTGAAAAGCCCAGCCACTGGCTGCTTGCTTGCTGCCTGAGTTTCATGGCAGCCCAGACGAGTCGGCTAGCAGAGAAAAAGTGGGCGGTTCCTATGCAAATAAGCAGACGAAGCCTGGTGCCGGAAAAAGAACTGGAAGCATGTGCCTTTTTGGCTGTTTGCTGGCCATGCGGGCCCCCCAGCAGTGTGTGCGGCTGCTTTTCTTTACTCCATACAAAGTCTTTGGCTTTTGCATCCGTCGTCGTCGTCGCCGCCGCTGCTGCATAGACTCCCCGGGGCTGTGTCGGAAGGAGCGGAGGCAGGCACGCTGGCCTGCTGGGGGAGGAGGCGAGCGGGCAGCCAGCGGCTCCCTCTGCCCTTCTCCCTAAAGCGTAGCGCCCCTGGCCGTCGGGCGGCGCTCAGGCGGGGGCCCATTTCTGGTTATCGCTTCTCGGCCTTTTGGCTAAGATCAAGTGTAGTATCTGTTCTTATCAGTTTAATATCTGATACGTCCCCTATCTGGGGACCATATATTAAATGGATTTTTAGAACAGGGAGATGGAAGAAGAGCTTGCTCTGTCCACTCCACGCATTGACCTGGTATTGCAGTACCTCCAGGACCGGTGCACTTCCCTTTGGGGATATTTGGCTTGTATCAAAAAATAGAAACAAATGACTGTCTGACAGAAAAAAAACAAACATGCATTTTTGGCTCTTTCTTTTGCAAAGAAAGAAGAAGATGAAATGACGACAAAATAAAGCCTCCTTCTTTTTGCTGTGTCTTGTTTGCTCTTTTGCGTGGCTTCTTACTTTCTTTTCTTTTCAGCTCCTCCTCGCATGGAGCAGGAGTGCCGCCTGCTGCCTAGCCTAATTCAGTCCGAACGAGCAGATGCCTAAGAAACTCCTGTTGAAGCTGTATCCAAATAGCCTGCATAGCAAACACTGCAGCAGCAAGCAGCAAGCAGCAAATGCCTTGACTTGCTGGCTTCTTGTCACAATGGCTGGCTGGCTGAAATGACCTGAACTGAAAAGCCCAGCCACTGGCTGCTTGCTTGCTGCCTGAGTTTCATGGCAGCCCAGACGAGTCGGCTAGCAGAGAAAAAGTGGGCGGTTCCTATGCAAATAAGCAGACGAAGCCTGGTGCCGGAAAAAGAACTGGAAGCATGTGCCTTTTTGGCTGTTTGCTGGCCATGCGGGCCCCCCAGCAGTGTGTGCGGCTGCTTTTCTTTACTCCATACAAAGTCTTTGGCTTTTGCATCCGTCGTCGTCGTCGCCGCCGCTGCTGCATAGACTCCCCGGGGCTGTGTCGGAAGGAGCGGAGGCAGGCACGCTGGCCTGCTGGGGGAGGAGGCGAGCGGGCAGCCAGCGGCTCCCTCTGCCCTTCTCCCTAAAGCGTAGCGCCCCTGGCCGTCGGGCGGCGCTCAGGCGGGGGCCCATTTCTGGTTATCGCTTCTCGGCCTTTTGGCTAAGATCAAGTGTAGTATCTGTTCTTATCAGTTTAATATCTGATACGTCCCCTATCTGGGGACCATATATTAAATGGATTTTTAGAACAGGGAGATGGAAGAAGAGCTTGCTCTGTCCACTCCACGCATTGACCTGGTATTGCAGTACCTCCAGGACCGGTGCACTTCCCTTTGGGGATATTTGGCTTGTATCAAAAAATAGAAACAAATGACTGTCTGACAGAAAAAAAACAAACATGCATTTTTGGCTCTTTCTTTTGCAAAGAAAGAAGAAGATGAAATGACGACAAAATAAAGCCTCCTTCTTTTTGCTGTGTCTTGTTTGCTCTTTTGCGTGGCTTCTTACTTTCTTTTCTTTTCAGCTCCTCCTCGCATGGAGCAGGAGTGCCGCCTGCTGCCTAGCCTAATTCAGTCCGAACGAGCAGATGCCTAAGAAACTCCTGTTGAAGCTGTATCCAAATAGCCTGCATAGCAAACACTGCAGCAGCAAGCAGCAAGCAGCAAATGCCTTGACTTGCTGGCTTCTTGTCACAATGGCTGGCTGGCTGAAATGACCTGAACTGAAAAGCCCAGCCACTGGCTGCTTGCTTGCTGCCTGAGTTTCATGGCAGCCCAGACGAGTCGGCTAGCAGAGAAAAAGTGGGCGGTTCCTATGCAAATAAGCAGACGAAGCCTGGTGCCGGAAAAAGAACTGGAAGCATGTGCCTTTTTGGCTGTTTGCTGGCCATGCGGGCCCCCCAGCAGTGTGTGCGGCTGCTTTTCTTTACTCCATACAAAGTCTTTGGCTTTTGCATCCGTCGTCGTCGTCGCCGCCGCTGCTGCATAGACTCCCCGGGGCTGTGTCGGAAGGAGCGGAGGCAGGCACGCTGGCCTGCTGGGGGAGGAGGCGAGCGGGCAGCCAGCGGCTCCCTCTGCCCTTCTCCCTAAAGCGTAGCGCCCCTGGCCGTCGGGCGGCGCTCAGGCGGGGGCCCATTTCTGGTTATCGCTTCTCGGCCTTTTGGCTAAGATCAAGTGTAGTATCTGTTCTTATCAGTTTAATATCTGATACGTCCCCTATCTGGGGACCATATATTAAATGGATTTTTAGAACAGGGAGATGGAAGAAGAGCTTGCTCTGTCCACTCCACGCATTGACCTGGTATTGCAGTACCTCCAGGACCGGTGCACTTCCCTTTGGGGATATTTGGCTTGTATCAAAAAATAGAAACAAATGACTGTCTGACAGAAAAAAAACAAACATGCATTTTTGGCTCTTTCTTTTGCAAAGAAAGAAGAAGATGAAATGACGACAAAATAAAGCCTCCTTCTTTTTGCTGTGTCTTGTTTGCTCTTTTGCGTGGCTTCTTACTTTCTTTTCTTTTCAGCTCCTCCTCGCATGGAGCAGGAGTGCCGCCTGCTGCCTAGCCTAATTCAGTCCGAACGAGCAGATGCCTAAGAAACTCCTGTTGAAGCTGTATCCAAATAGCCTGCATAGCAAACACTGCAGCAGCAAGCAGCAAGCAGCAAATGCCTTGACTTGCTGGCTTCTTGTCACAATGGCTGGCTGGCTGAAATGACCTGAACTGAAAAGCCCAGCCACTGGCTGCTTGCTTGCTGCCTGAGTTTCATGGCAGCCCAGACGAGTCGGCTAGCAGAGAAAAAGTGGGCGGTTCCTATGCAAATAAGCAGACGAAGCCTGGTGCCGGAAAAAGAACTGGAAGCATGTGCCTTTTTGGCTGTTTGCTGGCCATGCGGGCCCCCCAGCAGTGTGTGCGGCTGCTTTTCTTTACTCCATACAAAGTCTTTGGCTTTTGCATCCGTCGTCGTCGTCGCCGCCGCTGCTGCATAGACTCCCCGGGGCTGTGTCGGAAGGAGCGGAGGCAGGCACGCTGGCCTGCTGGGGGAGGAGGCGAGCGGGCAGCCAGCGGCTCCCTCTGCCCTTCTCCCTAAAGCGTAGCGCCCCTGGCCGTCGGGCGGCGCTCAGGCGGGGGCCCATTTCTGGTTATCGCTTCTCGGCCTTTTGGCTAAGATCAAGTGTAGTATCTGTTCTTATCAGTTTAATATCTGATACGTCCCCTATCTGGGGACCATATATTAAATGGATTTTTAGAACAGGGAGATGGAAGAAGAGCTTGCTCTGTCCACTCCACGCATTGACCTGGTATTGCAGTACCTCCAGGACCGGTGCACTTCCCTTTGGGGATATTTGGCTTGTATCAAAAAATAGAAACAAATGACTGTCTGACAGAAAAAAAACAAACATGCATTTTTGGCTCTTTCTTTTGCAAAGAAAGAAGAAGATGAAATGACGACAAAATAAAGCCTCCTTCTTTTTGCTGTGTCTTGTTTGCTCTTTTGCGTGGCTTCTTACTTTCTTTTCTTTTCAGCTCCTCCTCGCATGGAGCAGGAGTGCCGCCTGCTGCCTAGCCTAATTCAGTCCGAACGAGCAGATGCCTAAGAAACTCCTGTTGAAGCTGTATCCAAATAGCCTGCATAGCAAACACTGCAGCAGCAAGCAGCAAGCAGCAAATGCCTTGACTTGCTGGCTTCTTGTCACAATGGCTGGCTGGCTGAAATGACCTGAACTGAAAAGCCCAGCCACTGGCTGCTTGCTTGCTGCCTGAGTTTCATGGCAGCCCAGACGAGTCGGCTAGCAGAGAAAAAGTGGGCGGTTCCTATGCAAATAAGCAGACGAAGCCTGGTGCCGGAAAAAGAACTGGAAGCATGTGCCTTTTTGGCTGTTTGCTGGCCATGCGGGCCCCCCAGCAGTGTGTGCGGCTGCTTTTCTTTACTCCATACAAAGTCTTTGGCTTTTGCATCCGTCGTCGTCGTCGCCGCCGCTGCTGCATAGACTCCCCGGGGCTGTGTCGGAAGGAGCGGAGGCAGGCACGCTGGCCTGCTGGGGGAGGAGGCGAGCGGGCAGCCAGCGGCTCCCTCTGCCCTTCTCCCTAAAGCGTAGCGCCCCTGGCCGTCGGGCGGCGCTCAGGCGGGGGCCCATTTCTGGTTATCGCTTCTCGGCCTTTTGGCTAAGATCAAGTGTAGTATCTGTTCTTATCAGTTTAATATCTGATACGTCCCCTATCTGGGGACCATATATTAAATGGATTTTTAGAACAGGGAGATGGAAGAAGAGCTTGCTCTGTCCACTCCACGCATTGACCTGGTATTGCAGTACCTCCAGGACCGGTGCACTTCCCTTTGGGGATATTTGGCTTGTATCAAAAAATAGAAACAAATGACTGTCTGACAGAAAAAAAACAAACATGCATTTTTGGCTCTTTCTTTTGCAAAGAAAGAAGAAGATGAAATGACGACAAAATAAAGCCTCCTTCTTTTTGCTGTGTCTTGTTTGCTCTTTTGCGTGGCTTCTTACTTTCTTTTCTTTTCAGCTCCTCCTCGCATGGAGCAGGAGTGCCGCCTGCTGCCTAGCCTAATTCAGTCCGAACGAGCAGATGCCTAAGAAACTCCTGTTGAAGCTGTATCCAAATAGCCTGCATAGCAAACACTGCAGCAGCAAGCAGCAAGCAGCAAATGCCTTGACTTGCTGGCTTCTTGTCACAATGGCTGGCTGGCTGAAATGACCTGAACTGAAAAGCCCAGCCACTGGCTGCTTGCTTGCTGCCTGAGTTTCATGGCAGCCCAGACGAGTCGGCTAGCAGAGAAAAAGTGGGCGGTTCCTATGCAAATAAGCAGACGAAGCCTGGTGCCGGAAAAAGAACTGGAAGCATGTGCCTTTTTGGCTGTTTGCTGGCCATGCGGGCCCCCCAGCAGTGTGTGCGGCTGCTTTTCTTTACTCCATACAAAGTCTTTGGCTTTTGCATCCGTCGTCGTCGTCGCCGCCGCTGCTGCATAGACTCCCCGGGGCTGTGTCGGAAGGAGCGGAGGCAGGCACGCTGGCCTGCTGGGGGAGGAGGCGAGCGGGCAGCCAGCGGCTCCCTCTGCCCTTCTCCCTAAAGCGTAGCGCCCCTGGCCGTCGGGCGGCGCTCAGGCGGGGGCCCATTTCTGGTTATCGCTTCTCGGCCTTTTGGCTAAGATCAAGTGTAGTATCTGTTCTTATCAGTTTAATATCTGATACGTCCCCTATCTGGGGACCATATATTAAATGGATTTTTAGAACAGGGAGATGGAAGAAGAGCTTGCTCTGTCCACTCCACGCATTGACCTGGTATTGCAGTACCTCCAGGACCGGTGCACTTCCCTTTGGGGATATTTGGCTTGTATCAAAAAATAGAAACAAATGACTGTCTGACAGAAAAAAAACAAACATGCATTTTTGGCTCTTTCTTTTGCAAAGAAAGAAGAAGATGAAATGACGACAAAATAAAGCCTCCTTCTTTTTGCTGTGTCTTGTTTGCTCTTTTGCGTGGCTTCTTACTTTCTTTTCTTTTCAGCTCCTCCTCGCATGGAGCAGGAGTGCCGCCTGCTGCCTAGCCTAATTCAGTCCGAACGAGCAGATGCCTAAGAAACTCCTGTTGAAGCTGTATCCAAATAGCCTGCATAGCAAACACTGCAGCAGCAAGCAGCAAGCAGCAAATGCCTTGACTTGCTGGCTTCTTGTCACAATGGCTGGCTGGCTGAAATGACCTGAACTGAAAAGCCCAGCCACTGGCTGCTTGCTTGCTGCCTGAGTTTCATGGCAGCCCAGACGAGTCGGCTAGCAGAGAAAAAGTGGGCGGTTCCTATGCAAATAAGCAGACGAAGCCTGGTGCCGGAAAAAGAACTGGAAGCATGTGCCTTTTTGGCTGTTTGCTGGCCATGCGGGCCCCCCAGCAGTGTGTGCGGCTGCTTTTCTTTACTCCATACAAAGTCTTTGGCTTTTGCATCCGTCGTCGTCGTCGCCGCCGCTGCTGCATAGACTCCCCGGGGCTGTGTCGGAAGGAGCGGAGGCAGGCACGCTGGCCTGCTGGGGGAGGAGGCGAGCGGGCAGCCAGCGGCTCCCTCTGCCCTTCTCCCTAAAGCGTAGCGCCCCTGGCCGTCGGGCGGCGCTCAGGCGGGGGCCCATTTCTGGTTATCGCTTCTCGGCCTTTTGGCTAAGATCAAGTGTAGTATCTGTTCTTATCAGTTTAATATCTGATACGTCCCCTATCTGGGGACCATATATTAAATGGATTTTTAGAACAGGGAGATGGAAGAAGAGCTTGCTCTGTCCACTCCACGCATTGACCTGGTATTGCAGTACCTCCAGGACCGGTGCACTTCCCTTTGGGGATATTTGGCTTGTATCAAAAAATAGAAACAAATGACTGTCTGACAGAAAAAAAACAAACATGCATTTTTGGCTCTTTCTTTTGCAAAGAAAGAAGAAGATGAAATGACGACAAAATAAAGCCTCCTTCTTTTTGCTGTGTCTTGTTTGCTCTTTTGCGTGGCTTCTTACTTTCTTTTCTTTTCAGCTCCTCCTCGCATGGAGCAGGAGTGCCGCCTGCTGCCTAGCCTAATTCAGTCCGAACGAGCAGATGCCTAAGAAACTCCTGTTGAAGCTGTATCCAAATAGCCTGCATAGCAAACACTGCAGCAGCAAGCAGCAAGCAGCAAATGCCTTGACTTGCTGGCTTCTTGTCACAATGGCTGGCTGGCTGAAATGACCTGAACTGAAAAGCCCAGCCACTGGCTGCTTGCTTGCTGCCTGAGTTTCATGGCAGCCCAGACGAGTCGGCTAGCAGAGAAAAAGTGGGCGGTTCCTATGCAAATAAGCAGACGAAGCCTGGTGCCGGAAAAAGAACTGGAAGCATGTGCCTTTTTGGCTGTTTGCTGGCCATGCGGGCCCCCCAGCAGTGTGTGCGGCTGCTTTTCTTTACTCCATACAAAGTCTTTGGCTTTTGCATCCGTCGTCGTCGTCGCCGCCGCTGCTGCATAGACTCCCCGGGGCTGTGTCGGAAGGAGCGGAGGCAGGCACGCTGGCCTGCTGGGGGAGGAGGCGAGCGGGCAGCCAGCGGCTCCCTCTGCCCTTCTCCCTAAAGCGTAGCGCCCCTGGCCGTCGGGCGGCGCTCAGGCGGGGGCCCATTTCTGGTTATCGCTTCTCGGCCTTTTGGCTAAGATCAAGTGTAGTATCTGTTCTTATCAGTTTAATATCTGATACGTCCCCTATCTGGGGACCATATATTAAATGGATTTTTAGAACAGGGAGATGGAAGAAGAGCTTGCTCTGTCCACTCCACGCATTGACCTGGTATTGCAGTACCTCCAGGACCGGTGCACTTCCCTTTGGGGATATTTGGCTTGTATCAAAAAATAGAAACAAATGACTGTCTGACAGAAAAAAAACAAACATGCATTTTTGGCTCTTTCTTTTGCAAAGAAAGAAGAAGATGAAATGACGACAAAATAAAGCCTCCTTCTTTTTGCTGTGTCTTGTTTGCTCTTTTGCGTGGCTTCTTACTTTCTTTTCTTTTCAGCTCCTCCTCGCATGGAGCAGGAGTGCCGCCTGCTGCCTAGCCTAATTCAGTCCGAACGAGCAGATGCCTAAGAAACTCCTGTTGAAGCTGTATCCAAATAGCCTGCATAGCAAACACTGCAGCAGCAAGCAGCAAGCAGCAAATGCCTTGACTTGCTGGCTTCTTGTCACAATGGCTGGCTGGCTGAAATGACCTGAACTGAAAAGCCCAGCCACTGGCTGCTTGCTTGCTGCCTGAGTTTCATGGCAGCCCAGACGAGTCGGCTAGCAGAGAAAAAGTGGGCGGTTCCTATGCAAATAAGCAGACGAAGCCTGGTGCCGGAAAAAGAACTGGAAGCATGTGCCTTTTTGGCTGTTTGCTGGCCATGCGGGCCCCCCAGCAGTGTGTGCGGCTGCTTTTCTTTACTCCATACAAAGTCTTTGGCTTTTGCATCCGTCGTCGTCGTCGCCGCCGCTGCTGCATAGACTCCCCGGGGCTGTGTCGGAAGGAGCGGAGGCAGGCACGCTGGCCTGCTGGGGGAGGAGGCGAGCGGGCAGCCAGCGGCTCCCTCTGCCCTTCTCCCTAAAGCGTAGCGCCCCTGGCCGTCGGGCGGCGCTCAGGCGGGGGCCCATTTCTGGTTATCGCTTCTCGGCCTTTTGGCTAAGATCAAGTGTAGTATCTGTTCTTATCAGTTTAATATCTGATACGTCCCCTATCTGGGGACCATATATTAAATGGATTTTTAGAACAGGGAGATGGAAGAAGAGCTTGCTCTGTCCACTCCACGCATTGACCTGGTATTGCAGTACCTCCAGGACCGGTGCACTTCCCTTTGGGGATATTTGGCTTGTATCAAAAAATAGAAACAAATGACTGTCTGACAGAAAAAAAACAAACATGCATTTTTGGCTCTTTCTTTTGCAAAGAAAGAAGAAGATGAAATGACGACAAAATAAAGCCTCCTTCTTTTTGCTGTGTCTTGTTTGCTCTTTTGCGTGGCTTCTTACTTTCTTTTCTTTTCAGCTCCTCCTCGCATGGAGCAGGAGTGCCGCCTGCTGCCTAGCCTAATTCAGTCCGAACGAGCAGATGCCTAAGAAACTCCTGTTGAAGCTGTATCCAAATAGCCTGCATAGCAAACACTGCAGCAGCAAGCAGCAAGCAGCAAATGCCTTGACTTGCTGGCTTCTTGTCACAATGGCTGGCTGGCTGAAATGACCTGAACTGAAAAGCCCAGCCACTGGCTGCTTGCTTGCTGCCTGAGTTTCATGGCAGCCCAGACGAGTCGGCTAGCAGAGAAAAAGTGGGCGGTTCCTATGCAAATAAGCAGACGAAGCCTGGTGCCGGAAAAAGAACTGGAAGCATGTGCCTTTTTGGCTGTTTGCTGGCCATGCGGGCCCCCCAGCAGTGTGTGCGGCTGCTTTTCTTTACTCCATACAAAGTCTTTGGCTTTTGCATCCGTCGTCGTCGTCGCCGCCGCTGCTGCATAGACTCCCCGGGGCTGTGTCGGAAGGAGCGGAGGCAGGCACGCTGGCCTGCTGGGGGAGGAGGCGAGCGGGCAGCCAGCGGCTCCCTCTGCCCTTCTCCCTAAAGCGTAGCGCCCCTGGCCGTCGGGCGGCGCTCAGGCGGGGGCCCATTTCTGGTTATCGCTTCTCGGCCTTTTGGCTAAGATCAAGTGTAGTATCTGTTCTTATCAGTTTAATATCTGATACGTCCCCTATCTGGGGACCATATATTAAATGGATTTTTAGAACAGGGAGATGGAAGAAGAGCTTGCTCTGTCCACTCCACGCATTGACCTGGTATTGCAGTACCTCCAGGACCGGTGCACTTCCCTTTGGGGATATTTGGCTTGTATCAAAAAATAGAAACAAATGACTGTCTGACAGAAAAAAAACAAACATGCATTTTTGGCTCTTTCTTTTGCAAAGAAAGAAGAAGATGAAATGACGACAAAATAAAGCCTCCTTCTTTTTGCTGTGTCTTGTTTGCTCTTTTGCGTGGCTTCTTACTTTCTTTTCTTTTCAGCTCCTCCTCGCATGGAGCAGGAGTGCCGCCTGCTGCCTAGCCTAATTCAGTCCGAACGAGCAGATGCCTAAGAAACTCCTGTTGAAGCTGTATCCAAATAGCCTGCATAGCAAACACTGCAGCAGCAAGCAGCAAGCAGCAAATGCCTTGACTTGCTGGCTTCTTGTCACAATGGCTGGCTGGCTGAAATGACCTGAACTGAAAAGCCCAGCCACTGGCTGCTTGCTTGCTGCCTGAGTTTCATGGCAGCCCAGACGAGTCGGCTAGCAGAGAAAAAGTGGGCGGTTCCTATGCAAATAAGCAGACGAAGCCTGGTGCCGGAAAAAGAACTGGAAGCATGTGCCTTTTTGGCTGTTTGCTGGCCATGCGGGCCCCCCAGCAGTGTGTGCGGCTGCTTTTCTTTACTCCATACAAAGTCTTTGGCTTTTGCATCCGTCGTCGTCGTCGCCGCCGCTGCTGCATAGACTCCCCGGGGCTGTGTCGGAAGGAGCGGAGGCAGGCACGCTGGCCTGCTGGGGGAGGAGGCGAGCGGGCAGCCAGCGGCTCCCTCTGCCCTTCTCCCTAAAGCGTAGCGCCCCTGGCCGTCGGGCGGCGCTCAGGCGGGGGCCCATTTCTGGTTATCGCTTCTCGGCCTTTTGGCTAAGATCAAGTGTAGTATCTGTTCTTATCAGTTTAATATCTGATACGTCCCCTATCTGGGGACCATATATTAAATGGATTTTTAGAACAGGGAGATGGAAGAAGAGCTTGCTCTGTCCACTCCACGCATTGACCTGGTATTGCAGTACCTCCAGGACCGGTGCACTTCCCTTTGGGGATATTTGGCTTGTATCAAAAAATAGAAACAAATGACTGTCTGACAGAAAAAAAACAAACATGCATTTTTGGCTCTTTCTTTTGCAAAGAAAGAAGAAGATGAAATGACGACAAAATAAAGCCTCCTTCTTTTTGCTGTGTCTTGTTTGCTCTTTTGCGTGGCTTCTTACTTTCTTTTCTTTTCAGCTCCTCCTCGCATGGAGCAGGAGTGCCGCCTGCTGCCTAGCCTAATTCAGTCCGAACGAGCAGATGCCTAAGAAACTCCTGTTGAAGCTGTATCCAAATAGCCTGCATAGCAAACACTGCAGCAGCAAGCAGCAAGCAGCAAATGCCTTGACTTGCTGGCTTCTTGTCACAATGGCTGGCTGGCTGAAATGACCTGAACTGAAAAGCCCAGCCACTGGCTGCTTGCTTGCTGCCTGAGTTTCATGGCAGCCCAGACGAGTCGGCTAGCAGAGAAAAAGTGGGCGGTTCCTATGCAAATAAGCAGACGAAGCCTGGTGCCGGAAAAAGAACTGGAAGCATGTGCCTTTTTGGCTGTTTGCTGGCCATGCGGGCCCCCCAGCAGTGTGTGCGGCTGCTTTTCTTTACTCCATACAAAGTCTTTGGCTTTTGCATCCGTCGTCGTCGTCGCCGCCGCTGCTGCATAGACTCCCCGGGGCTGTGTCGGAAGGAGCGGAGGCAGGCACGCTGGCCTGCTGGGGGAGGAGGCGAGCGGGCAGCCAGCGGCTCCCTCTGCCCTTCTCCCTAAAGCGTAGCGCCCCTGGCCGTCGGGCGGCGCTCAGGCGGGGGCCCATTTCTGGTTATCGCTTCTCGGCCTTTTGGCTAAGATCAAGTGTAGTATCTGTTCTTATCAGTTTAATATCTGATACGTCCCCTATCTGGGGACCATATATTAAATGGATTTTTAGAACAGGGAGATGGAAGAAGAGCTTGCTCTGTCCACTCCACGCATTGACCTGGTATTGCAGTACCTCCAGGACCGGTGCACTTCCCTTTGGGGATATTTGGCTTGTATCAAAAAATAGAAACAAATGACTGTCTGACAGAAAAAAAACAAACATGCATTTTTGGCTCTTTCTTTTGCAAAGAAAGAAGAAGATGAAATGACGACAAAATAAAGCCTCCTTCTTTTTGCTGTGTCTTGTTTGCTCTTTTGCGTGGCTTCTTACTTTCTTTTCTTTTCAGCTCCTCCTCGCATGGAGCAGGAGTGCCGCCTGCTGCCTAGCCTAATTCAGTCCGAACGAGCAGATGCCTAAGAAACTCCTGTTGAAGCTGTATCCAAATAGCCTGCATAGCAAACACTGCAGCAGCAAGCAGCAAGCAGCAAATGCCTTGACTTGCTGGCTTCTTGTCACAATGGCTGGCTGGCTGAAATGACCTGAACTGAAAAGCCCAGCCACTGGCTGCTTGCTTGCTGCCTGAGTTTCATGGCAGCCCAGACGAGTCGGCTAGCAGAGAAAAAGTGGGCGGTTCCTATGCAAATAAGCAGACGAAGCCTGGTGCCGGAAAAAGAACTGGAAGCATGTGCCTTTTTGGCTGTTTGCTGGCCATGCGGGCCCCCCAGCAGTGTGTGCGGCTGCTTTTCTTTACTCCATACAAAGTCTTTGGCTTTTGCATCCGTCGTCGTCGTCGCCGCCGCTGCTGCATAGACTCCCCGGGGCTGTGTCGGAAGGAGCGGAGGCAGGCACGCTGGCCTGCTGGGGGAGGAGGCGAGCGGGCAGCCAGCGGCTCCCTCTGCCCTTCTCCCTAAAGCGTAGCGCCCCTGGCCGTCGGGCGGCGCTCAGGCGGGGGCCCATTTCTGGTTATCGCTTCTCGGCCTTTTGGCTAAGATCAAGTGTAGTATCTGTTCTTATCAGTTTAATATCTGATACGTCCCCTATCTGGGGACCATATATTAAATGGATTTTTAGAACAGGGAGATGGAAGAAGAGCTTGCTCTGTCCACTCCACGCATTGACCTGGTATTGCAGTACCTCCAGGACCGGTGCACTTCCCTTTGGGGATATTTGGCTTGTATCAAAAAATAGAAACAAATGACTGTCTGACAGAAAAAAAACAAACATGCATTTTTGGCTCTTTCTTTTGCAAAGAAAGAAGAAGATGAAATGACGACAAAATAAAGCCTCCTTCTTTTTGCTGTGTCTTGTTTGCTCTTTTGCGTGGCTTCTTACTTTCTTTTCTTTTCAGCTCCTCCTCGCATGGAGCAGGAGTGCCGCCTGCTGCCTAGCCTAATTCAGTCCGAACGAGCAGATGCCTAAGAAACTCCTGTTGAAGCTGTATCCAAATAGCCTGCATAGCAAACACTGCAGCAGCAAGCAGCAAGCAGCAAATGCCTTGACTTGCTGGCTTCTTGTCACAATGGCTGGCTGGCTGAAATGACCTGAACTGAAAAGCCCAGCCACTGGCTGCTTGCTTGCTGCCTGAGTTTCATGGCAGCCCAGACGAGTCGGCTAGCAGAGAAAAAGTGGGCGGTTCCTATGCAAATAAGCAGACGAAGCCTGGTGCCGGAAAAAGAACTGGAAGCATGTGCCTTTTTGGCTGTTTGCTGGCCATGCGGGCCCCCCAGCAGTGTGTGCGGCTGCTTTTCTTTACTCCATACAAAGTCTTTGGCTTTTGCATCCGTCGTCGTCGTCGCCGCCGCTGCTGCATAGACTCCCCGGGGCTGTGTCGGAAGGAGCGGAGGCAGGCACGCTGGCCTGCTGGGGGAGGAGGCGAGCGGGCAGCCAGCGGCTCCCTCTGCCCTTCTCCCTAAAGCGTAGCGCCCCTGGCCGTCGGGCGGCGCTCAGGCGGGGGCCCATTTCTGGTTATCGCTTCTCGGCCTTTTGGCTAAGATCAAGTGTAGTATCTGTTCTTATCAGTTTAATATCTGATACGTCCCCTATCTGGGGACCATATATTAAATGGATTTTTAGAACAGGGAGATGGAAGAAGAGCTTGCTCTGTCCACTCCACGCATTGACCTGGTATTGCAGTACCTCCAGGACCGGTGCACTTCCCTTTGGGGATATTTGGCTTGTATCAAAAAATAGAAACAAATGACTGTCTGACAGAAAAAAAACAAACATGCATTTTTGGCTCTTTCTTTTGCAAAGAAAGAAGAAGATGAAATGACGACAAAATAAAGCCTCCTTCTTTTTGCTGTGTCTTGTTTGCTCTTTTGCGTGGCTTCTTACTTTCTTTTCTTTTCAGCTCCTCCTCGCATGGAGCAGGAGTGCCGCCTGCTGCCTAGCCTAATTCAGTCCGAACGAGCAGATGCCTAAGAAACTCCTGTTGAAGCTGTATCCAAATAGCCTGCATAGCAAACACTGCAGCAGCAAGCAGCAAGCAGCAAATGCCTTGACTTGCTGGCTTCTTGTCACAATGGCTGGCTGGCTGAAATGACCTGAACTGAAAAGCCCAGCCACTGGCTGCTTGCTTGCTGCCTGAGTTTCATGGCAGCCCAGACGAGTCGGCTAGCAGAGAAAAAGTGGGCGGTTCCTATGCAAATAAGCAGACGAAGCCTGGTGCCGGAAAAAGAACTGGAAGCATGTGCCTTTTTGGCTGTTTGCTGGCCATGCGGGCCCCCCAGCAGTGTGTGCGGCTGCTTTTCTTTACTCCATACAAAGTCTTTGGCTTTTGCATCCGTCGTCGTCGTCGCCGCCGCTGCTGCATAGACTCCCCGGGGCTGTGTCGGAAGGAGCGGAGGCAGGCACGCTGGCCTGCTGGGGGAGGAGGCGAGCGGGCAGCCAGCGGCTCCCTCTGCCCTTCTCCCTAAAGCGTAGCGCCCCTGGCCGTCGGGCGGCGCTCGAGGCGGGGGCCCATTTCTGGTTATCGCTTCTCGGCCTTTTGGCTAAGATCAAGTGTAGTATCTGTTCTTATCAGTTTAATATCTGATACGTCCCCTATCTGGGGACCATATATTAAATGGATTTTTAGAACAGGGAGATGGAAGAAGAGCTTGCTCTGTCCACTCCACGCATTGACCTGGTATTGCAGTACCTCCAGGACCGGTGCACTTCCCTTTGGGGATATTTGGCTTGTATCAAAAAATAGAAACAAATGACTGTCTGACAGAAAAAAAACAAACATGCATTTTTGGCTCTTTCTTTTGCAAAGAAAGAAGAAGATGAAATGACGACAAAATAAAGCCTCCTTCTTTTTGCTGTGTCTTGTTTGCTCTTTTGCGTGGCTTCTTACTTTCTTTTCTTTTCAGCTCCTCCTCGCATGGAGCAGGAGTGCCGCCTGCTGCCTAGCCTAATTCAGTCCGAACGAGCAGATGCCTAAGAAACTCCTGTTGAAGCTGTATCCAAATAGCCTGCATAGCAAACACTGCAGCAGCAAGCAGCAAGCAGCAAATGCCTTGACTTGCTGGCTTCTTGTCACAATGGCTGGCTGGCTGAAATGACCTGAACTGAAAAGCCCAGCCACTGGCTGCTTGCTTGCTGCCTGAGTTTCATGGCAGCCCAGACGAGTCGGCTAGCAGAGAAAAAGTGGGCGGTTCCTATGCAAATAAGCAGACGAAGCCTGGTGCCGGAAAAAGAACTGGAAGCATGTGCCTTTTTGGCTGTTTGCTGGCCATGCGGGCCCCCCAGCAGTGTGTGCGGCTGCTTTTCTTTACTCCATACAAAGTCTTTGGCTTTTGCATCCGTCGTCGTCGTCGCCGCCGCTGCTGCATAGACTCCCCGGGGCTGTGTCGGAAGGAGCGGAGGCAGGCACGCTGGCCTGCTGGGGGAGGAGGCGAGCGGGCAGCCAGCGGCTCCCTCTGCCCTTCTCCCTAAAGCGTAGCGCCCCTGGCCGTCGGGCGGCGCTCAGGCGGGGGCCCATTTCTGGTTATCGCTTCTCGGCCTTTTGGCTAAGATCAAGTGTAGTATCTGTTCTTATCAGTTTAATATCTGATACGTCCCCTATCTGGGGACCATATATTAAATGGATTTTTAGAACAGGGAGATGGAAGAAGAGCTTGCTCTGTCCACTCCACGCATTGACCTGGTATTGCAGTACCTCCAGGACCGGTGCACTTCCCTTTGGGGATATTTGGCTTGTATCAAAAAATAGAAACAAATGACTGTCTGACAGAAAAAAAACAAACATGCATTTTTGGCTCTTTCTTTTGCAAAGAAAGAAGAAGATGAAATGACGACAAAATAAAGCCTCCTTCTTTTTGCTGTGTCTTGTTTGCTCTTTTGCGTGGCTTCTTACTTTCTTTTCTTTTCAGCTCCTCCTCGCATGGAGCAGGAGTGCCGCCTGCTGCCTAGCCTAATTCAGTCCGAACGAGCAGATGCCTAAGAAACTCCTGTTGAAGCTGTATCCAAATAGCCTGCATAGCAAACACTGCAGCAGCAAGCAGCAAGCAGCAAATGCCTTGACTTGCTGGCTTCTTGTCACAATGGCTGGCTGGCTGAAATGACCTGAACTGAAAAGCCCAGCCACTGGCTGCTTGCTTGCTGCCTGAGTTTCATGGCAGCCCAGACGAGTCGGCTAGCAGAGAAAAAGTGGGCGGTTCCTATGCAAATAAGCAGACGAAGCCTGGTGCCGGAAAAAGAACTGGAAGCATGTGCCTTTTTGGCTGTTTGCTGGCCATGCGGGCCCCCCAGCAGTGTGTGCGGCTGCTTTTCTTTACTCCATACAAAGTCTTTGGCTTTTGCATCCGTCGTCGTCGTCGCCGCCGCTGCTGCATAGACTCCCCGGGGCTGTGTCGGAAGGAGCGGAGGCAGGCACGCTGGCCTGCTGGGGGAGGAGGCGAGCGGGCAGCCAGCGGCTCCCTCTGCCCTTCTCCCTAAAGCGTAGCGCCCCTGGCCGTCGGGCGGCGCTCAGGCGGGGGCCCATTTCTGGTTATCGCTTCTCGGCCTTTTGGCTAAGATCAAGTGTAGTATCTGTTCTTATCAGTTTAATATCTGATACGTCCCCTATCTGGGGACCATATATTAAATGGATTTTTAGAACAGGGAGATGGAAGAAGAGCTTGCTCTGTCCACTCCACGCATTGACCTGGTATTGCAGTACCTCCAGGACCGGTGCACTTCCCTTTGGGGATATTTGGCTTGTATCAAAAAATAGAAACAAATGACTGTCTGACAGAAAAAAAACAAACATGCATTTTTGGCTCTTTCTTTTGCAAAGAAAGAAGAAGATGAAATGACGACAAAATAAAGCCTCCTTCTTTTTGCTGTGTCTTGTTTGCTCTTTTGCGTGGCTTCTTACTTTCTTTTCTTTTCAGCTCC
>NW_027455211.1:0-42171 GCF_040206685.1 Ascaphus truei
TGTAAAGGTTTCGGGGGGGGGGGAGAAAGGGGAGCGGGGGGGGGGAGAAAGGGGAGCGGGGGGGGGAGAAAGGGGAGCGGGGGGGGGAGAAAGGGGAGCGCGGGGGGGGAGAAAGGGGAGCGGGGGGGGAGAAAGGGGAGCAAGGGGGGGGAGAAAGGGGAGCGGGGGGGAGAAAGGGGAGCGGGGGGGAGAAAGGGGAGCGGGGGGGGGAGAAAGGGGAGCGGGGGGGGAGAAAGGGGAGCGGGGGGGGGGGAGAAAGGGGAGCGGGGGGGGGGAGAAAGGGGAGCGGGGGGGGGGGAGAAAGGGGAGCGGGGGGGGGGAGAAAGGGGAGCGGGGGGGGGAGAAAGGGGAGCGGGGGGGGGGAGAAAGGGGAGCGGGGGGAGAAAGGGGAGCGGGGGGGGAGAAAGGGGAGCGGGGGGGGGAGAAAGGGGAGCGGGGGGGGAGAAAGGGGAGCGGGGGGGAGAAAGGGGAGCGGGGGGGGGGAGAAAGGGGAGCGGGGGGGGGAGAAAGGGGAGCGGGGGGGGAGAAAGGGGAGCGGGGGGGGGAGAAAGGGGAGCGGGGGGGGAGAAAGGGGAGCGGGGGGGAGAAAGGGGAGCGGGGGGGGAGAAAGGGGAGCGGGGGGGAGAAAGGGAGCGGGGGGGAGAAAGGGGAGCGGGGGGGGGGAGAAAGGGGAGCGGGGGGGGGAGAAAGGGGAGCGGGGGGGGAGAAAGGGGAGCGGGGGGGGAGAAAGGGGAGCGGGGGGGGAGAAAGGGAGCGGGGGGGAGAAAGGGGAGCGGGGGGGGGGGAAGGGGAGCGGGGGGGGGGGGAAGGGGAGTGGGGGGGGGAAAGGGGAGTGGGGGGGGGTGGAGAGCGGTGGGCATATGTATTGTCATAATTTATGTATGGGCATTTCCCCCCCCCCCCCCGTTCCCCGTGACTCCCCCCCCCCCCGTTCCCTGTGACTCGCGCTCCCCCCCCCGGCGGCCGCTTGGTCCCCCGATGTGCCGTCCTGCTGAGTGAGGCGTGCAGGCGGCTGCAGGAAGCGCCCTGTGTGGGCCTAAGACTCACGCTCCCCCCCCCCCCCCCGGCGCCCGCTCGATGTGGCGTCTGGCTGAGCGGCGGTAGGAAGCGCCCTGTGTGGGCCTGAGGCTGAGGCGGGACGCGCAGTGGGCCTGAGGCTGAGGCGGGACGCGCAGTGGGCCTGAGGCTGAGGCGGGACGCGCAGTGGGCCTGAGGCTGAGGCGGGACGCGCAGTGGGCCTGAGGCTGAGGCGGGACGCGCAGTGGGCCTGAGGCTGAGGCGGGACGCACAGTGACTTACCTGAGCGGGTGGTAGCGCCGGGGAGGTAAGGGAGCGGCTGGGGTAGGAGGGCCGCGCTTCCCGTCCGGAGCCAGTGCAGGATGGCGCACGTGAGGGGGGGGGAGGGGGGCGGACAGAGGGTGTGTGTGTGTGTGTATAGAGCTGCTGTGTTGTGTGTGTGTGTGTGTGTGTGTGTATAGAGCTGCTGTGTTGTGTGTGTGTGTGTGTGTGTATAGAGCTGCTGTGTTGTGTGTGTGTGTGTATAGAGCTGCTGTGTTGTGTGTGTGTGTGTGTGTGTATAGAGCTGCTGTGTTGTGTGTGTGTGTATAGAGCTGCTGTGTTGTGTGTGTGTGTGTGTGTATAGAGCTGCTGTGTTGTGTGTGTGTGTGTGTATAGAGCTGCTGTGTTGTGTGTGTGTGTGTGTGTGTGTGTGTGTATAGAGCTGCTGTGTTGTGTGTGTGTGTGTGTGTGTGTATAGAGCTGCTGTGTTGTGTGTGTGTGTGTGTATAGAGCTGCTGTGTTGTGTGTGTGTGTGTGTGTATAGAGCTGCTGTGTTGTGTGTGTGTGTATGTGTATAGAGCTGCTGTGTTGTGTGTGTGTGTGTATAGAGCTGCTGTGTTGTGTGTGTGTGTGTGTGTGTATAGAGCTGCTGTGTTGTGTGTGTGTGTGTGTGTGTATATAGAGCTGCTGTGTTGTGTGTGTGGGTGTGTGTGTATAGAGCTGCTGTGTTGTGTGTGTGTGTGTGTGTGTGTATAGAGCTGCTGTGTTGTGTGTGTGTGTGTGTGTGTGTGTGTATAGAGCTGCTGTGTTGTGTGTGTGTGTGTGTATAGAGCTGCTGTGTTGTGTGTGTGTGTGTGTGTGTGTGTGTGTGTGTGTATAGAGCTGCTGTGTTGTGTGTGTGTGTGTGTGTGTGGGCCGTCACTCCGCCTCAGGCCAATGAGAGGTGTGCGGGGGCGGGCGACCCAAGGGACCAATGAGATTTCCCCTAGGGACACCGGACATCCAGGCAGGCAAACATACAGTGCTTTCACTAATATAGTATAAGATATATATATATATATATATATAGATAACAGCAGGCACTTCAAAGGCTCCAAAGAAATAAGTGCTTGTTCAACAAAAATTACAGGAAACCAGGTGTCCCACCAAGGAGACAAAAAAACAGCACTCAAGGTATATTGCAAAAGTGTATTTGAAAAAAAGCAGGCACATATAAATCCAACGTTTCGGTCCTGTATAGGGCCTTCCTCACGCCCCTGAGGAAGGTCCTATACAGGACCGAAACGTTGGATTTATATGTGCCTGCTTTTTTTCAAATACACTTTTGCAATATACCTTGAGTGCTGTTTTTTGTCTCCTTGGTGGGACACCTGGTTTCATATATATATATATATATATATATATATATATATATATATATATATATATACAAATACAACTGTATGCTCATCTGCATGTCTTAGGCAGGTCTGCAACCCCGCCTTTCCCCATTATCACCCAGCATACAGCACTTCCACTGCAGCAAGGGATTCTGGGAAATGACATGCAAATGAGCACACAGTGTCACTTTTTGCCTCAAAAACCATTTTTAACATGGTTCCCTATAGGCTTAAGCTTGCTGCATGGTCACAGCTTTGAGCACAGCCAGGGTTAAGGTGCATACCCAGAAAACCACCCACAGACAGCTGTTTCGACCTTAATGGGTCTCATCAGTGTGGGGTTGATTTAACTGGGTATGCAAAGAGGCTATGGGATAGGCTATACCATAATACTGAGTTAAGTTATGGTGAGTAAAAAAAGTGACAAAAACCCTCCACAGGAAAGCAAATATGCAAATACAACTGTATGCTCATCTGCATGTCTTAGGCAGGTCTGCAACCCCTCCTTTCCCCATTATCACCAGCATACAGCACTTCCACTGCAGCAAGGGATTCTGGGAAATGACATGCAAAAAAAATATATATATATATATATATATATATATATATATATATATATATAATCTTCTTCTCTCTGAAGAAGACCGTTTTAGTCGGAACGCGTTGGAGTGAGAGTCTGTGGAGTGGGACCCCTACCCTTTTCCATGACAGGAGGCCTTGGCTATCTGTAAATTGGCCTTTCACACCTACGCTTTAATGGTGATGTATTTACATCTTTAATACTCGAGCATTTATTGCCTCCATTTCTGCAATTACTATTTTACAACAACAGCTATCTCCTTACGTTATGTGCACAAATCTGCAGTGTGTGTAGAGGTATATGTGCATGCTTGGATCAGAGCTGCTTGTGTGTAGAGGTATATGAGCATGCTTGGATCAGAGCTGCTTGTGTGTAGAGGTATATGTGCATGCTTGGATCAGAGCTGCTTGTGTGTAGAGGTATATGTGCATGCTTGGATCAGAGCTGCTTGTGTGTAGAGGTATATGTGCATGCTTGGATCAGAGCTGCTTGTGTGTAGAGGTATATGTGCATGCTTGGATCAGAGCTGCTTGTGTGTAGAGGTATATGTGCATGCTTGGATCAGAGCTGCTTGTGTGTAGAGGTATATGTGCATGATTGGATCAGAGCTGCTTGTGTGTAGAGGTATATGTGCATGCTTGGATCAGAGCTGCTTGTGTGGAGAGGTATATGTGCATGCTTGGATCAGAGCTGCTTTTGTGTGTAGAGGTATATGTGCATGCTTGGATCAGAGCTGCTTGTGTGTAGAGGTATATGTGCATGCTTGGATCAGAGCTGCTTGTGTGTAGAGGTATATGTGTATGCTTGGATCAGAGCTGCTTGTGTGTAGAGGTATATGTGCATGCTTGGATCAGAGCTGCTTGTGTGTAGAGGTATATGTGTATGCTTGGATCAGAGCTGCTTGTGTGTAGAGGTATATGTGCATGCTTGGATCAGAGCTGCTTGTGTGTAGAGGTATATGTGCATGCTTGGATCAGAGCTGCTTGTGTGTAGAGGTATATGTGCATGCTTGGATCAGAGCTGCTTGTGTGTAGAGGTATATGTGCATGCTTGGATCAGAGCTGCTTGTGTGGAGAGGTATATGTGCATGATTGGATCAGAGCTGCTTGTGTGTAGAGGTATATGCGCATGCTTGGATCAGAGCTGCTTGTGTGTAGAGGTATATGTGCATGATTGGATCAGAGCTGCTTGTGTGGAGAGGTATATGTGCATGCTTGGATCAGAGCTGGAGTGTGTGTAAAGGTATATGTGCATGCTTGGATCAGAGCTGCTTGTGTGTAGAGGTATATGTGCATGCTTGGATCAGAGCTGCTTGTGTGTAGAGGTATATGTGCATGCTTGGATCAGAGCTGCTTGTGTGTAGAGGTATATGTGCATGCTTGGATCAGAGCTGCAGTGTGTGTAGAGGTAGATGTGCATGCTTGGATCAGAGCTGCTTGTGTGTAGAGGTATATGTGCATGCTTGGATCAGAGCTGCTTGTGTGTAGAGGTATATGTGCATGCTTGGATCAGAGCTGCTTGTGTGGAGAGGTATATGTGCATGCTTGGATCAGAGCTGCTTGTGTGTAGAGGTATATGTGCATGCTTGGATCAGAGCTGCTTGTGTGTGTAGAGGTATATGTGCATGCTTGGATCAGAGCTGCTTGTGTGTAGAGGTATATGTGCATGCTTGGATCAGAGCTGCTTGTGTGTAGAGGTATATGTGCATGCTTGGATCAGAGCTGCTTGTGTGTAGAGGTATATGTGCATGCTTGGATCAGAGCTGCTTGTGTGGAGAGGTATATGTGCATGCTTGGATCAGAGCTGCTTGTGTGTAGAGGTATATGTGCATGATTGGATCAGAGCTGCAGTGTGTGGAGAGGTATATGTGCATGCTTGGATCAGAGCTGCTTGTGTGGAGAGGTATATGTGCATGCTTGGATCAGAGCTGCTTGTGTGTAGAGGTATATGTGCATGCTTGGATCAGAGCTGCTTGTGTGTAGAGGTATATGTGCATGCTTGGATCAGAGTTGCAGTGTGTGTAGAGGTATATGTGCATGCTTGGATCAGAGCTGCTTGTGTGTAGAGGTATATGTGCATGCTTGGATCAGAGCTGCTTGTGTGTAGAGGTATATGTGCATGCTTGGATCAGAGCTGCTTGTGTGTAGTGGTATATGTGCATGCTTGGATCAGAGCTGCAGTGTGTGTAGAGGTATATGTGCATGCTTGGATCAGAGCTGCTTGTGTGTAGAGGTATATGTGCATGCTTGGATCAGAGCTGCTTGTGTGTAGAGGTATATGTGCATGCTTGGATCAGAGCTGCTTGTGTGTAGAGGTATATGTGCATGCTTGGATCAGAGCTGCTTGTGTGTAGAGGTATATGTGCATGCTTGGATCAGAGCTGCTTGTGTGTAGAGGTATATGTGCATGCTTGGATCAGAGCTGCTTGTGTGTAGAGGTATATGTGCATGCTTGGATCAGAGCTGCTTGTGTGGAGAGGTATATGTGCATGCTTGGATCAGAGCTGCTTGTGTGTAGAGGTATATGTGTGCTTGGATCAGAGCTGCTTGTGTGTAGAGGTATATGTGCATGCTTGGATCAGAGCTGCTTGTGTGTAGAGGTATATGTGCATGCTTGGATCAGAGCTGCTTGTGTGTGTAGAGGTATATGTGCATGCTTGGATCAGAGCTGCTTGTGTGTAGAGGTATATGTGCATGCTTGGATCAGAGCTGCTTGTGTGTAGAGGTATATGTGCATGCTTGGATCAGAGCTGCTTGTGCTGGTGATTACTTTTGCTGTTCTTTGCCTCACGGAATACATGTTTGGTAGATGTGAGTCCCTCTCCTCTTTTATCAATTTTTCTTCCCTTGTTTTTAACCCACAGTAATACATTTGTATTGTTATCACTTTCTTGGCATGCCCGTGTGCTTCTTCATAAGGATGCTTTTTTCGTTGTAATACATATCCATTATCCTTTAGCACCACTGTCCATTGTTATTATATCATAAATCAAGACAGTTTCTGGGCAACAGTGACGCACTGTGTTGATGCGGTATACTTTGTGTCACATATATATATATATATATATAATCAAAAAATAAATAGACTATACCGTTCTGTGGCTAACGAAATGCTTTTATTTGTGCGAGCTTTCGAGATACGCTGATCTCTTCTTCTGGCGATGTTACAATGAATGAAGCAAGCAAAGGGTATACTTAAAAACAGTGTCTCTTGGAATGTTATCTGTGCCGCGCTTCCCGTCCGGAGCCAGTGCAGGATGGCGCACGTGAGGGGGGGGGAGGGGGGCGGACAGAGGGTGTGTGTGTGTGTATAGAGCTGCTGTGTTGTGTGTGTGTATAGAGCTGCTGTGTTGTGTGTGTGTGTGTATAGAGCTGCTGTGTTGTGTGTGTGTGTGTGTATAGAGCTGCTGTGTTGTGTGTGTGTGTGTGTGTATAGAGCTGCTGTGTTGTGTGTGTGTGTATAGAGCTGCTGTGTTGTGTGTGTGTGTGTGTGTGTGTGTGTGTGTGTGTATAGAGCTGCTGTGTTGTGTGTGTGTGTGTATAGAGCTGCTGTGTTGTGTGTGTGTGTGTGTGTATAGAGCTGCTGTGTTGTGTGTGTGTGTGTGTGTGTATAGAGCTGCTGTGTTGTGTGTGTGTGTGTGTGTGTGTATAGAGCTGCTGTGTTGTGTGTGTGTGTGTGTGTGTGTGTGTGTATAGAGCTGCTGTGTTGTGTGTGTGTGTGTATAGAGCTGCTGTGTTGTGTGTGTGTGTGTGTGTGTGTATAGAGCTGCTGTGTTGTGTGTGTGTGTGTGTGTGTGTGTGTGTATAGAGCTGCTGTGTTGTGTGTGTGTGTGTGTGTATAGAGCTGCTGTGTTGTGTGTGTGTGTGTGTGTGTATAGAGCTGCTGTGTTGTGTGTGTGTGTATAGAGCTGCTGTGTTGTGTGTGTGTGTGTGTGTGTATAGAGCTGCTGTGTTGTGTGTGTGTGTGTGTGTGTATAGAGCTGCTGTGTTGTGTGTGTGTGTGTATAGAGCTGCTGTGTTGTGTGTGTGTGTGTGTGTGTGTGTGTGTGTGTGTGTATAGAGCTGCTGTGTTGTGTGTGTGTGTGTGTGTGTGGGCCGTCACTCCGCCTCAGGCCAATGAGAGGTGTGCGGGGGCGGGCGACCCAAGGGACCAATGAGATTTCCCCTAGGGACACCGGACATCCAGGCAGGCAAACATACAGTGCTTTCACTAATATAGTATAAGAAGATTAACTTTATTATATTTGTTGTTGTCATTATTATTATTGTTTACTGTTAGCTGGAGTATGGCTCACCCAAGAACCACTTTCCCCTGTATGGGGGTCAGACATAGTGCAGACTTGACCCCTGACATTTATAAAAAGATGTTGGAATATGTGACACTGCTGCTTAATAAACACAAACACAGGCGCGCCATGTATTGTTCTGACATTGGTTTATTACACAGAGACACGTCTTTATAGAGGGTTGTCACACTAACAGCCTGGAAGGGGTTAATGCAGGGTCACCAGCCCAGCCCCCCTCTCCTATGATTGGTTGCTGCTCTCGAACAGGAGCCGCGATTGGTCCCCTGTCAATGTCAGAAAAGGCGCGCCAGTTTTGCTGTCTCCATGGCGACCATGGCGGCCGCCGGAGATCGGCCTGCAGCGCGGCCCGGCTTCCAGGTTACCTCCCCGCCGGTGAAGATGTTAGCGGGGCGGCTGAGGGAATGCGTGCGGCGGCGGCCCGGTTCCTTCTGGCTGGAGAAAGGAGCCGGCGGGCTGGAGGTGGGCCTGGTGTGGATGCAGGGCCGGGTGCTGCACGTACGGCCCGAGCGCGGCGTCACCGTGCGGCTGAGCGACGACACTCACACCTTCACCGTGTGCGGGGCCGACCGGGTGCCCAAGGGCAAGCCCTGCCTGCAGCCAGGTAACCGGGGGGTCCGCACGCCCTGCCTGCAGCCAGGTAACCGGGGGGGTCCGCAAGCCCTGCCTGCAGCCAGGTAACCGGGGGGTCCGCAAGCCCTGCCTGCAGCCCGGTAACCGGGGGGGTCCGCAAGCCCTGCCTGCAGCCCGGTAACCGGGGGGTCCGCAAGCCCTGCCTGCAGCCAGGTAACCGGGGGGTCAGCAAGCCCTGCCTGCAGCCAGGTAACCGGGGGGGTCAGCAAGCCCTGCCTGCAGCCAGGTAACCGGGGGGGGTCCGCAAGCCCTGCCTGCAGCCAGGTAACCGGGGGTCCGCAAGCCCTGCCTGCAGCCAGGTAACCGGGGGGGTCCGCAAGCCCTGCCTGCAGCCAGGTAACCGGGGGGGTCCGCAAGCCCTGCCTGCAGCCAGGTAACCGGGGGGGGTCAGCAAGCCCTGCCTGCAGCCAGGTAACCGGGGGGGGGTCCGCAAGCCCTGCCTGCAGCCAGGTAACCGGGGGTCCGCAAGCCCTGCCTGCAGCCAGGTAACCGGGGGGTCCGCAAGCCCTGCCTGCAGCCAGGTAACCGGGGGGTCCGCAAGCCCTGCCTGCAGCCACGTAACTGGGGGGTCCGCAAGCCCTGCCTGCAGCCAGGTAACCGGGGGGTCAGCAAGCCCTGCCTGCAGCCACGTAATCGGGGGGTCCGCAAGACCTGCCTGCAGCCAGGTAACCGGGGGGTCCGCAAGCCCTGCCAGCAGCCAGGTAACCGGGGGTCCGCAAGCCCTGCCTTCAGCCACGTATTTGGGGGGTCCGCAAGCCCTGCCTGCAGCCAGGTAACCGGGGGGGTCCGCAAGCCCTGCCAGCAGCCAGGTAACCGGGGGGTCCGCAAGCCCTGCCTGCAGCCAGGTAACCGGGGGGTCCGCGCGTGGCTATCACTGTCCTGCCTCACACGGGAGGAGGGCGCCATGATTTCTTCTCCCGCCCCCTAAACAGCAACACCAGCCTCTCACCCTCTCACCCTCTAGCGTCACCTAGATAGAAGCCAGACAGATCACACTGGTTTTCTATGAATCGCAACTGATTTTAAAGTCCTGTTTATATCAGCAGTCAGGTCTGATATAAAACAGTAGTAATGTTTCCACCGCCAGTGTATGCAGTGCTGTACATAGAATGTTTGCAGGCGCGAGCCGCTACCCCATAGAGCTTACAATCTATGTCTGAAGCACTTATTCCCATGACCTGTTATTTGTAATTTATATGATTGTCACATGTATTACTGCTGGGAAGCGCTATGTACATTTAATGGCGCTATATAAAAAAAGACATTTGTAGCCCTTTTTCTGACACTCTAAGCGACTTCGGGTAACTGCGCGCACCTGCGGCTCCAGGAGATCTGAGCCTCCGCTAGCTGGGAGCCTGGGGTAACACTTATTAGCGCAGCGCCTCCACTTACCCAGGATCACCGTCATGTAAGATTCCCCTGGGCAAGAAACACACCGATACAATGCGTGCAACCAACTTTACTATGTGCAATAATAAACTTATACTCTATATGAACCGTGGCAATAACCCAATATGCATACACTTATCTTATAACACTATACTTATACTCTATCATACCCTAACACCGCTAACGGATAATGTCCTTCTAACATCAGTGGCTCGGCCACACCCCTAGGGAATATTGTCCTGTACAATAGTGGCTCAGCCACGCTCTTATGAGTGTCTCTATCCCGTCACCGCGTGCCCCACACACCGTGTCCGTGTAATAGTACGATAGCGGTGTGTACTCGCTAGTGTCTCCCTATAGTTATGCCTAAGGCGGGATCAGCGCCTGTTGACCGGTGTTGGTGCACTTGACGTATCTACTACCTTCCGGTCACGGCGGTGACCGGTAATACTTGGAAAAGGATCAGCCGAATCCTTGCTTGTCTGGGATGTCCGCAGTGCAGCTGTCTGGTCCCAAGCAGCTCACCAGCAAACCTGCTCCGCACGCTTGTCCCTAACTGTGTACACAGTAAGGTGACTGATCGCTAGCACTATGGCCGTCCCTGCAGCACAGCAGCACACTGTGACTCAGGGGTTTCTCCTAAGGGCCTGCGGGGTAAAGCTAGCCTATGCAGGCGGGTCACGGACCCCCTGCACGCATACACCCTCCTCCTTTACCTTCCAGATCCCCTCTGACTAGCCTCTCCCCCACGCTTCCCTTTCCTCCTCCCGTAATTCTAGCCTTCCGATTGGCTCCTCAAGTCAGGTGACTGCCCAGGAGCTCATGGGAGTTGTAGTTCCTCAGCGGAGCTTCTCTGCCTTGAGCTGCACAGACTCACAGCTATTGCATCAGCGCAGACCTCCACATGACTCTCCTGAACAGTCAAAACACCAACTGAACACACATATGAGGCTCCTACCACATCCCTACACATACATCTATTATTTGGTGCCTGCGGCACAGGGAGATAACGTGACTTGCTCAAGGTCACAAGGTATGGGGGGGGGGATTGAGTGAGTGTGTGGGGGGGGGGATTGAGTGTGTTTGTGTGTGGGGGGGTGTGTGTTTGTGTGTGGGGGGGTGTGTGTTTGTGTGTGGGGGGGATTGTGTGTGTTGGGGGGGAGATTGAGTGTGTGGGGGGGATTTTGTGTGTGTGTGGGTGGGGGATTGAGTGTGTGTGGGGGGGATTGAGTGTGTGGGGGGGGTTGAGTGTGTGTGTGGCGGGGGGGTGAGTGTGTGTGTGTGGGGGGGGGTTGAGTGTGTGTGTGGGGGGGGGTTGAGTGTGTGTGTGTGTGGGGGGGGTTGAGTGTGTGTGTGGGGGGGGGGTTGAGTGTGTGTGTGGGGGGTGGGTTGAGTGTGTGTGGGGGGGGATTGTGTGTGTGTGGGGGGATTGAGTGTGTGTGTGTGTGGGGGGGGATTGAGTGTGTGTGTGGGGGGGGGGGATTGAGTGTGTGTGTGTGTGGGGGGGTTGAGTGTGTGGGGGGGGGATTGAGTGTGGGGGCGGGGATTGAGTGTGTGTGTGGGAGGGGATTGAGTGTGTATGTGTGTGGGGGGGATTGTGTGTGTGTGGGGGGGGGGATTGAGTGTGATTGGGGGGGGGGATTGAGTGTGATTGGGGGGATTGAGTGTGTGCGTGGGGGGATTGAGTGTGTGTATGTGGGGGGGGGAATTGAGAGTGTGTGTGTGTGGGGGGGGATTGTGTGTATGGGGGGGGATTGAGTATATGTTTGTGTGGGGGGGATTGAGTGTGTGTGTGTGGGGGGGATTGAGTGTGTGCGGGGGGGATTGTGTATGGGGGGGATTGAGTGTGTTTGTGTGTGTGTGGGGGGGGTCTGTTTGTGTGTGGGGGGATTGTGTGTGTGTGGGGGGATTGAGTGTGTGTGTGTGTGTGTGTGTGGGGATTGTGTGTGGGGATTGTGTGTGTGTGTGTGGGGGGGGGGGGGAGTGTGTGTGTGTGTGGGGGGGGGGGGGGAATGTGTGTGTGTGTATGTGGTGATTGATTGAGAGAGAGAGTGTGTGTTGTATTGCAGTGGTGCGCAAACTGGTGGGGGGCAATAAGGCGCAAGATTTAGGGGGGCGCAGGCGACGTGCGGCGAAATCTGGGTGCGCGGGCCGGCAGACGCTTTGCGCGGGAGGACGAAAAAGCTGTACGCGATGGGCGGCCAATAAGATGTGCACGGGCGGGGCAGCCGAAGATGTGTGCGGGTGGCTGAACAAGATAGTGCAGGTGGCGGCCTCGTGATGGTGTGTGCGCACACGCGCAGGGGCTTCGGGGGTACGGGGAGGAGCACGCCCGAGCACGGTGAAGTCAAACGCCCCTCCCGGTGTCTGCCCTGCAATAGCGCTGTGTTCCTGCTCTCCTCCGCTGGCAACCTGCTTCGCTGCGATCCTCTGCGAGGGAAAGGGTCGGCTGCCACTGTATCAATCACACTATGAATGTACAGAAATAATAAAAAAAAAGTGAAAACATTGAAAACGGAAAAATAATAAATAATAATAATGTAGGTAGGAGTGTGGATGACAATGGGGATAGCAAGCCAAAGAGCAGGGAGGGGAAGGTAGAAACAAAAAGGGGGGGGGAGAGGGAAGGGAGGTAGCAAAGAGGTGGATGAATGCCCCCCAAAAGTATTGCCTTTGTGCACGTACGCTCTCCCAAGCTCAGCGCTTGGGGAGACAAACAAAACTGACTTTGAAGTGCACTCAGCAGAAGTCAATGCACACATACAGCCACACACAGACACACAGCCACACACACACACACACACATACAGCCACACACAGACACACACACACACACACACACACACAGCCACACACAGCCACACACAGCCACACACAGCCACACACAAATAGCCCCGATCCACGCTTGCAAAATGATGCAGGACACCCTGCGCTCAGGCTTGGAGATTTGGTGATGTCACCGCTCTCAGCGGCAGCGTGGGCGCAGCCTAATTTTGCAAGCGCGAGCTGTTGAAATATGTAAGTATTTATAGACATATTTGGATTTATATTGTATACCGTTTAATAAAGGTTTTTTTTTTTTTTTCATTTGATTTTGATTACGTCAGTTAGGGGGGGCCCGAGAAATTTTATGGATGAAAAGGGGGGCTCGGCATAAAAAGTTTGCTCACCCCTGCACTAAGCTGCGCTTTCAGCTCATAGACCTCACATTATAAACGTGTAATTATAGTCTCACCTTAATGTAGTGTAAAAGAAAATGATGTACAGATTTGGTCGCATCTATTAACGCAGGTTAACGGTGGCAGAACGTTAACGCAGCTCTATTTAAACAAATGGCACAGCGCTATATTTCTTAAATGGGTGCAATTTATTGCATTATTTGTGTAATCTTATCAGGTGGTACAGGCATACCCCGCATTCACGTACACAATGGGACCGGAGCATGTATGTAAAGTGAAAATGTACTTAAAGTGAAGCACTCCCTTTTCCCCACTTATCGATGCATGTACTGTACTGCAATCCTCATATACGAGCATAACTGGTGTAAATAACACATGTGTAGCAGTCTCTATAGTCTCCCCGCTTGCGCACAGCTTTGGTACAGGTAGGGAGCCGGTATTGCTGTTCAGGACGTGCTGACAGGCGCATGCGCGAGCTGCCGTTTGCCTATTGGGTGATATGTCTTTACTCGCGAGTGTACTTAAAGTGAGTGTCCTTAAACCGGGGTATGCCTGTACACTTGTACAGGAAATCCTAAAGTTGATGTCCCTGGGGCAGCTGAGGGATTTTCACCCATTCAGTCCTGGAGGGTCCTGCGCCCCCCTCCTGCATTTCCTAATCATGTGTTCGCTCCTTAGGCCTCGGATATTTTATTTATTTATAAAATGTTTTACCAGGAAGGAAGCAATACTTGAAAATGAGGTAACTCTCAATGTATGTCCTGGGCACAGAGTTATGATGACAGATACATGGTTACAAATCCATAGTTACATTAAGTGAACATGGTATACATTATATACAAGACATTGCATGCACAGTTAGAGATAATATATATTATAGGCGCATGTAACCGTTACAGACCAGATTAAAATGTGAGACAGCTTTAGTTTTGAAAGCACTTAGACTGGTAGCATCTGCAAGAGTCTCTGGTAGGTTGTTCCAGTTTTGGGGTGCATGGTAAGGCCGTGATTATACCCGAAGCGGCAGAGCGCAGAACGTTGTGCGCCACCAAAACAAATAAAAGTTTTCCTATGAGCGCACACTAAGAATGGGTGACCAACGAGGCGGCCAAGTGCGCAAATTTTCGAACAGATCCAAGAATTTTATTTTCTGAAGCGATGGCAGCGTCATGTGAGCGGTTCAGCCAATGAGAGTGAACCACTCACGTGACATCATGGCCTCGCCTCCCGATGCCTCCTGCCTGCAGTGCAAGTTTCGGGCAGCGCATCGCATTGAGGTAGCGCGCGTGTCACGCCGCCGGTGGTATTAATGAAGGCCTATGAGGAGGAGCGGACGGATACTTTGTTGAACCTTAGGACCATGAGCAGTCTGTTGGAGTCTGATCTCAGATGATAAGTGCTACACGTGGTAGGGGTGAGGAGCTTGTTCAGATAGGTGGGTAGCTTGCCGAGAAAGTATTTGAAGGCAAGACAGGAAAGATGAACTTTGCGCCTAGACTCTAGTGATGACCAATCTAGTTCTTTGAGCATTTCGCAGTGATGTGTGTTGTCGTTGCATTGGAGGACAAAGCGACATTGAATTGTAGAGGGTATCAAGGTTGCTAAGGTGGGTTTGGGGTGCTGTGCCATATACTACAGTATGTCCCCATAGTCGATAATTTGCATTGGCTTCTGCTGTGTGATATAGTGCGTGTGCGACAGAGCACATAGCGTTGTGCGCGCCTGTCGCCTGAGCGATCTGTGGACTTTAGATCGCTCGTGACGGGGAGGCGTGGCCGTGACATCACTAGGCCTTCCCTAATGTCTCTCACGGGAGACCAGGAGATTTTACAATTATTTTTACCGGGATCATTCGCTAGGCAAACAAGGTGGTAAGAACAAAATGCAGTTTATTCGGGTAAACCCGCGTACAACACAATGAATACACAAAATACAGCTAAAAGCACACTTGCTGGGGGTGAAATCTAGGCTCTACTAGGTGCAGGGCGAATGCTTCGGTACGCTTAACCTGACCGGGATATACACCCGGGCTTTCTGGTCCTCTTTTTGGCTTCAGTTCCTAGCCGCGACCGCTACGTTCCAAATGAGAACTTGAACTTCACGTCTGACTTAGTCTCTGCAGGGCAGACTTTTCCTAGCTTCAAAACCAAGCCGGTTGCTCTGGTATTCGTGACAGCAACTTTGAAAAGTCCGCCCTAGCTTCATCGACACAAGTCACTAGATCGTCTGGTTCTCTGACTGGGGTTTTCTCCTTACATACCCTCCACTGTTCTATGTTCAGCATGGAGGAAGGAGCGACCAATTGGAGCATGGGAAACCCTGCCGCCAACCGATAAGAATAGGGGCTCGTCCTTTGACTGACGCCAGAGGAGGGGACGGGCTAAGCCGGCTTGGGATGACCCGTGGGCGGGACATACGGATTGACCAATGGGAAAACGCGCCGTCATTTTGCTGCTTCCCCTAGTCAACCCATTGTCACCTACTGGGCAGACTCCACTGAGTCTGGCAGATCAGAGTGTCCTCCCCGCAGGGGGTCTCTGTTCTCCGGACCCAGTACTAAGCCCTGCCCTGGCCACTTCACACCCCGACACCTCTCAACATCCCTTCTCCTCTCCGATGTCTATGCAGACTTCCCGGCACCTATATGGATGCCTGAGCTGGCTGAATAGACATTTATAGTAAAAGCACATGTAACGGTATTTCTGGCCCGGCCTGACTCACCCAATCTCACATTGGCCCCTGTGGTCTAACCGGTCCCCATTACAGTGTGATAGTGTCTGGTGGTGCACCTGTTGGCAACAGGACTCCTGAGTCTCCCGCATGATGGTGTGTGGGGAGGACCAGTCCAGACAGGCAGCTGAGGTAGTGTGCGGAGTCCTACCTAGTTCCAGTGCAGCGCCTCCACCTCATCAGGGTCCCTTCGGTCACTTGAGGATGGTCCTGACGAGGAACTCCTCTGTGGTGCTCCTCTCTGTACATTCACTCCACACATGTACACGAGAGGGTTTGTGATTAAGAGCATCTTTATTGGTTGAGGTGGGCTAACTGCCCCTCGCAGTAGTTTCTCTAGCCACTCATTGTCCCTCAGTGCTTCCCTTTGAAAGGTGTAATTCTCCTTTAATAGGGATTCCCAATCCCAGCCGGGATGTCTTTACCCTGTGCCAGGTCCCTGGACACAGTCTTCCTGTTCAGCTACTATAACATAACTCTCGCAGACTATTCAGAACTCCTACAGAACTCAGGACTCAGATAGAACTAACTATTAGACACAGTGCTGTGCCTTATGTACACTCTGGAAGCTGACACACCTCTGACATCACAAACCATGGAATCAGAGCATGTGACCACTCCCATCCATACACAGGGCACCCCACCAGGGTGTGAGGGCAAACCTCCATAATTACTGCTGGCATGCCCACAACTTACCAGGCCTTACTGTCAGCAGGAGAGATGACTGTAGCCATTTTAAATGACCGCTACATTCTCCCCCTGGTGAATCCCATCGTCCTCGCTGGGACCTAAATTTAAATGCCTTCTTCCAGGAAGCACTGTAACACATAACACATAATTGTTAACCTCACAGATTGTCCATTATACAAAAAAAAATGACCACAGTGACATCTCGCCAAGCCCGCCCCGACCAGCAGCCACGAGCCCGCAAAATGCCTTAGTACCCCCTAATAATAGTGGCTCGGGTCAGGTTTCTTAACCTCTCTACCACCCATGTCCAGGACCGTGACATGATAGTGCCTAGGCAGTCCCCTCTCGGGCCTATAGGTCACCCTGTGTTTGTGTATATTCCTCCCTATACTCCACACTCGCATCAGGTGATCTATTCTGTCCTCTGCCCTCCTTCCAGTAACGTCACTCCCCTTATTGACTAGGTACATCTCGATGGTTTCCCTAAGCCACCTTTCCCTGTTCTCTTCTATCTCCTCCATGAGGGGTTCAGGGACATAAGGGTACTCCAACCCGTGGGAAGACTTGTATCGAGCCATTATTGCCCGTTCCGCTCTACTGATCCTAATTAGGTCAGCCCTACCTGCCCTCCCAGGTAGCACCCATGACAGGGGTTCGTCAGGATCCACAGGGTCTGACAGTGTATCGGGACCCATGGGCTCTATCTCCCTGTGCTCAATCTTATACCACCGTTCCTGCAGCTCTCTGTCTCGCTGTTCAGGGGTGAATTCTCCCTTGGCCCACCAAAAGTCAACTACATCCTCCCTTCTAATAAGGAATCGCGTACGATCCATCCAGGCCGCATAACCTTCAAAGAGGGGGGCCCACCAACGGTGTTCCTTGAACCTATGTGAATCCCCTGAGTCACTCTCTTCCGCATCCCCCCATGAGAATACCCCCGATGTCCGTGCTGACCGTGGTACGGACCACCGTGATGATCCCAGGGCCTTGTCCTCTGTTTTATTGGTCACAGGAGGCAACCACCGGCCTACCGCGGCCTTGCCTAATTCTCCCCCTCCACGAGAAATGCCCTCCGTAGCGCAACTGCGCTGTCGTTCACCAGTCCGTCTCTCCTCCCCCCCCAAAGGTATGTCCACAAGTTCCAGACTAGGCGGGGACCCCGGGGAACATGTGATGGGGGCAGGGGTTTTACCTAGGGCGTGGGGTTGGGCGTAGGGGCAAGATGGGATACGCCACGGGACTACGACCCGTTCCCGGCTGTCCACGGACTGCTCCAAGGAGGATAGCTCACCCTCATCCGTCTGCGGGTCTCCCATCCAGCTCTTGGGCCCTTGAGGTGATCGGGGACATTCACCCGATCGCCGAAGCGTTGCTGCATCTTTCCCGTCTATTCCGCCGTCGCCACTGGAAATGATGTCCTCACCGAAACCGGAAGCGCCGCCATCTTGGGTGGGACCCCCATGCGGGATCTCTTCCTCGATGACGACATCCGGAAGCTCCGCCGTCGTCTCCACCGGAAGTGGTATCTCCTCCGCACGTGCGTCTTGGGCCTGGCACGGCCTTGTTTCCGCTACACCGTCTACCGGAGCAAGGTAAGTGAGTGGCTTTCTCTTACCATTCCGCAGGGGTGTAGGCGTCTCTCGCCCGTCGCCACCATGTCCTGAGGCGGAGGGACTCCGTCTCTCGGCTCGCCGATCTGCGGGGGACGCCCTGCTTTCCAGGCTGCTACTCACACTACGGGGTGTCGTCCTCCCCGGTTCTGTCCTGGGCCTCGATTTCACCTCCGCTAGCTCGCGGAGATCCTCATCCGAGTATTCTGCCTTCTCCGACTTAGGGGTCACCGATCGGGGCGATAGTCTTTTCTCAGTGCGGTCGGGGAGTGACCCGACCGTCTCGGTTGCTGCTGACCCAGCCGATTTAATCGACTCCAGTCCCCTTTCTCCGGGACTTGCACGATTGATCCACAGTGCACCAGGGGACTCGGCGGAGCGCCTAGCCGTATCCCCCGGGGGGTCAGCAGATTGGATCGGAATGAACGTCGGCATTGGCCATAAGTATAGTGTCCCGCATTGTGGGCAGCGTGCCGCCGTGTTAACAATGCCTTCGGGCAGCCCGCATTGTAGGCAGAGCCCGACCACCGTCTCGGTGTTAGCCACCCTGACTACCAGTACCCCGCCGGGTACCGAGTAGGGCTGGGTGGATACCATAGTTCCCACAGTGGAGGAGCAGGCCATTCTTTTGGTAGGGACCACTTTCAGTATGGGTCTCTCCAGGTCAGTGGTTCCTCGCAACTGACCGGTAGAAGCTTCTGGGCCAGCCACTTCCTGCTTCGGCTCCTCCTTCCGCTGGCATAGCTGGAACCCGCCCCCAGGGGTTGCAATTATGGGCGGATCCCACAGGGGAATAGCATGCCCCTTAATTAAGGCCGCGCCTTTCTCAGTCCTGGTGGGCGCAGTCTGCGTTTTCGCGCCAATTTCCTCATCAGAGTGGGATTCTTGGGCCGCGGCTAGTTCCCGCCTTCTCCTGGCAGCTGCTTTTCGTGCAAAATATCCCTCCTTTTTGCACGTTACCTCCGCGGCCGGAACTACTTCTTGTAGTGGCGCCGTCTGGATATCAGTCCCTGGGCCCAGTGGGTGCATTCCCACAGACCATAATTGAAAGTCACTCCCCCTGGTGGAAATCAGGGGAGGGTCCCTTAGACTAAGCGGTTGACTCAGCACAGGGGCCGAGTGAGTCACTGTCCATGAAGGCGCAGTCGTAGCTTTCGCGCCATACCCCCCATCAGGGCGGGGCTCTGCTGTTCGCGCCATTCCCGGCCAGCTTTTTGCAAGTTCTGTATCAGCCATTTTCTCTGCGACTGGCCCATGCGGTCTCCCTAGCAAGCGGGAACCGCCATTTTGGGTGGCTTTTAAGCCCGAAATGTCAGTTTGTTTGCTCTTCTCGCTGGGTTCCCCCCCAGTTATCACAATGTCCTCACACTCTTCAAGGGTGGCCCCTCGGTGTCCCAGACAGGACAAAAACGGGGCAGCCACAGCCTTCGCTCCACTCCAGAGCAGATTAGTTAGAGACAGCTCAGCGACAGTTTGCTCTTCAGTGGGGCGCACGCCATGGGTGCCTTCCCCATCAGCCTCTGGTCGCCATTTTGGGCTCTCCGCACCACGCGGATCCTCCATTCCTTGGATTGTCACGCTCTCGTACCAATTATCATACATGGGGCTCCGCTCTGCGGGGCAGCCACCACACCAGTACAATAAAGATTGCTCAGATGCACCACCACATGTGTACCTGATCTAGGCTGGACTCATGTTGCACTACCTCAGGCTAGGCTCACTCTCTCAGTGTCTGCTGTAACTCCTTCCTCCCAGTCTGTGCTCCCTATGGTAAGTGTCTGGAATGGGCTAGAGTACTCTGGCTCTGCCATGCAGTACTTGGGGCGTCTACCTCTCTTGGTCAGCCTAGCGCAGACCCTCTCCAGGATTCCTGACCACGTTAACAGGCTATCCCTTCTGGCGTCCTACCAACTAGCACTACCTCAAAGTGACTCGGTCAGCTATAGCCCGGCTCCAGACCCCTCACTCCTTTCAGGCCCCTAGGTCGTCCCTGCGAACTGACAATACCCTGTCAGCCCCTGACCACCCCTAGGTCCGTCCCTACGCAGCACAGAGTGGCAGCAGACGCTCTCCCTGTTTCCCAGTGTGCCTAGCTAGAGCCTGTCCTGTTGACAGATCTGATCTCAGCAGCTCGCCTCCAAATGTAACGGTATTTCTGGCCCGGCCTGACCCACCCAATCTCACATTGGCCCCTGTGGTCTAACCGGTCCCCATTACAGTGTGATAGTGTCTGGTGGTGCACCTGTTGGCAACAGGACTCCTGAGTCTCCCGCATGATGGTGTGTGGGGAGGACCCATCCAGACAGGCAGCTGAGGTAGTGTGCGGAGTCCTACCTAGTTCCAGTGCAGCGCCTCCACCTCATCAGGGTCCCTTCGGTCACTTGGGGATGGTCCTGACAAGGAACTCCTCTGTGGTGCTCCTCTCTGTACATTCACTCCACACATGTACACGAGAGGGTTTGTGATTAAGAGCATCTTTATTGGTTGAGGTGGGCTAACTGCCCCTCGCAGTAGTTTCTCTAGCCACTCATTGTCCCTCAGTGCTTCCCTTTGAAAGGTGTAATTCTCCTTTAATAGGGATTCCCTATCCCAGCCGGGATGTCTTTACCCTGTGCCAGGTCCCTGGACACAGTCTTCCTGTTCAGCTATTATAACATAACTCTCGCAGACTATTCAGAACTCCTACAGAACTCAGGACTCAGATAGAACTAACTATTAGACACAGTGCTGTGCCTTATGTACACTCTGGAAGCTGACACACCTCTGACATCACTAACCATGGAATCAGAGCATGTGACCACTCCCATCCATACACAGGGCACCCCACCAGGGTGTGAGGGCAAACCTCCATAATTACTGCTGGCATGCCCACAACTTACCAGGCCTTACTGTCAGCAGGAGAGATGACTGTAGCCATTTTACATGACCGCTACACACAAATGAAATAAAACATACTTTAATACATAGGATAACTTGGGCAGACTCATAGCTGTAAGGGAAATAGGACTGGGATATCTGGGCTTGAAAATCAGGAGTCACTGGGCAGCCCTGGTGTAATTCAACCCACGTACTGGCAAATCATGCCTGCACGCCAGGGAGAATTAGGAGACTACTGATATCTTTGCCCCCCCCAAACTCCTGCAAACAACATGATTGCATTTCTACCCAAATATCTCACCTAAAACTTACATATAGAACGTTTCATGAGTCTTAGGCTCAGGGAACATGAAAAGTGGAAACGAAGCAAAAGGAAAAAGCAGGCACTAATACTCCGGAAAGTAAAAAAAGGTTGAATGAAATCCAGGAGAGCGTGTGCCCATAAAGACTATTTTAATGGAAACCACAAAAAATATACAGCTACATTACGGGGTACACAAACCCCCACCAACGCGGCTCGAATTGCGTTGGTGGGGGTCTGTGTACCCCGTAATGTAGCTGTATTTTTTTTGTGGTTTCCATTAAAATAGTCTTTTTTTATGGGCACACGCTCTCCTGGATTTCATTCAACCTTTTTTTACTTTCCCGAGTATTAGTGCCTGCTTTTTCCTTTTGCTTCGTGTCAAGTCATCCAGAAAAAACAGAAGCACACCCCCTACTGTGAAAGAAGAAACCTGGACAGCCAAAAGGACATTACCAACTCTAACTGTGAGTTATTTTATCACAAGCACATTCTCCATTCTGACATTATATGCTGGGACACTTTATTGTGTGGCCCCTTACTACAGTGCTCGTGGGGGCCCTAGCCCACTAGTCAGATTACAATGGAGCAGTGATTAATACATGATTGTTCTGTGTCCTATGGATTGACTATCCCTTATCCATTATCCAGGGGGTTTTCATTTCGGGAATCATTATATACATTTATTGAACGTTACAATTTTTGTACTACATATTTTGAGGCTTTTTTTCAGAGCACCACACATTTTTTCCATTTTTCTATGAAAAGTGGAAAGGCAGGGGACACTTTAACGTTCACATGTTATAATGCCGGGCCCCTGGCTTATGGTGCCAGGTAGCTGCCAGGGGCCCACCGTTCCAGTGGTAACCTTTATTGTATAGCCTTGTTACCCCCTTTATCGTATAGCCTGGCACCCCCTTTGGAGGGAAGTATTATGGGAAATGGGGGGGTCCCAGAGTTGAAATGAATGCGGTTCAGCTTGGGGAGACCCTCTGCTTCAATCCTGTTTTAAAAAAAAATTTTTTTATAAAAAGCGAGTGACTTGCTCCTTCAGAATACTGATTTTCATGTTCGGTTAAAGCCTTACTTCACAAATGTAGTAAAGTGCTTTAAAACATTTTTTTGATTTCAACCTTCCCCAGCGATCTCATCTGTCTATCTTAACCTTGTGTCGCCCTGCTCCTTACTTCCCTTCTCCTTTCCCACTCAACCTGTCTTCACCAACCTACTAACACTTCTCTACCTCCTTTGATACCTAACCTACCAAGTCCTACTTCACGTCCCCCTTCACTCCACTTCCAGTCACCACTCCCACTATCTAACTTGCACATTTCTATAGCTTTCTGATTTCCTCACTTCTCCACATTTATTCTTCTTTCTTTCTAGCTCCCTACTTCCTCTCCTCCTTGCTCTCCCCTCTACCACTTCCTTACTACTTGCTGCATCCCTACCCCACTTTAAATTCAAGTCTACTTCCTTACTCCTTCTTATAGTATTGTCTCCTTAAATGTCTCCACTTCGGCTTATTTCCTCTCATCTACTTGCTTTTATCCTCTTACTAACTCCCTCTCTATCACTCACCCTGCCCTTACTCGCTTAATGGTTCTGCCGCTACGGCGCTATACTAATTCCCTTCCCGTATGTCTTTCTATTCTTCCCAGACGCAAAATTCAAAAAGCCCGCGTCGGGCCGGTGAGGTGACTAATCCAGGCCTGCGCGGGTCATCCGGCGCATTCTGGACGCCTTGATGGGCTTACGGCTGTCCTTGGTCTTGCTGGTGACGTCATCTGGTCGCGCCGGTGGGAGCTGGTTCCGCGCCACCTCCAAGATGGCGCCGCTCCTTCCGGGGCACAGCTGTGATGCGTATCCGGGGGGCGGCCATTTTGGAAGACGTCTCTCACCAGTGCGGAGGTGCGTGCGCCCGCTCCTGTTTCCCGCTCACCGCTCTCTTCCTGCTCCTGCGGTTCACTGTGGATTCCCGCCTTCTAGAGCTGCTTCGCCATCTTGTGTCGGGGGCCGCCATCATCAGAAAGGTAGGCCGCAAATTTTCTCACCAGGGATTCAGTTTCAGCGCAGGTTGCTTGATCACTGGACATCTGTAGTTGGGGTGTCGGGGATCACCGCTCTTTCACTCGGGGGTGAGTTTCTTTATTTGGTGACAGCTTCACCGTGGCCGGGGACCAGACCTCAAGTAGGGGGACGAGAACTGGAGGAGAAGCAAAGAAACACAGGTTGCTGAGGCCATGACACCGAGGGATTAGCCTGATACACTACAGGGGTGAACAAAGCCGGGACAGACTCTGGTTATGCATAGTATATGTTAGGTTTTATTCATTCAAGCTCAGGAAGAGCGAGGCAGGAGTGGGGGGGAGTGACCTGCTTCAAAAATCCGCATGGGCCACGCACTAGGGGGGAGGAGGGTGGATCTCCTGGGCCCTAGTGAAGTCCTTTGGGACTGGACGCGGTGGGTGAGTGAACTTCATCCCACGTTTCCTCCGGGCGGTTGGAGAGGAGTCCAGCTTCCCAAAGGCGGTGATCTCGTCAAGGAGGCGACGTCGCCGAGACGACGAGAATTCTACTGTCTTTTGTCTTGTCTAGTGTTTGTTGTGTCCCCCCAGGTGTACCCTCTTGTGTGCTCCCCCTTGTGTATTGCTGTAGGTGGTGAAGTGAGGTATTGCAGTTCGAGAAGAAGAGGAGGTCGGGATTGTGGTCCAGGTGCATCAATCAAGAACAGATATCGGCAGCAAAGTCATCTCATACTTTTAAATGAGTAAGGAACTCAGGCTAGTATCACATAACATTAAGGGGTTTAACAGCCCGGTTAAACGCAGAATCGCCTTCCGAGATTATAAGCGTAAAGGGGCAGAAATTCTGTTTCTGCAAGAAACACACTTCTCTCAAGACAACTACCCCAAATTCCTGGATAAGGACTACCCGACACACTTTTTGTCTTCCGCGAAAGTCAAAAAAAAAGGGGTGGCCATACTAATTCATAAAAGAATACCGTTCGTACCCGATAGGACTTTCAAAGATAAAGAGGGCAGATTCCTCATAGTAAGAGGTGCAATCCAAGGGTTCCCAATTACTCTAGCAACAATATATGCCCCTAATGAGACGGCCCCCGTTTTTTTCTCTACCTTCTTTGGGAAACTCAACAAAGTGGCCAGAGGTAATATCATTGTCGCTGGAGACTTGAACAGGGCACTACGGGAGGACCTTGACAGATGTTCATCCACTAATATTACACACAGATCTGACATACTAACAATTAAAAAAGGGTTACGTGACTGCCAACTACTCGACATCTGGAGGGAACAACACCAGAGACTGAGAGAATACACCTTCTACTCACACCCACATGACACATATAGCAGGATAGATTACTTCCTTGTATCCAACAGAATGGTCCCTGGGGTCTCTCGCACCGAGATCCATGATATTTCATGGTCAGACCATGCATCTATAGAGCTGCGGTGCACACTAATCCCACTAGACAGACCTAGAGCGAACTGGAAACTAAACGAAATCTTGCTGAAAATCCCAGCCCTACAGGTGGAAATTGGGGAAAAGCTCACACAATACTTCGAGGAGAATGAGGGGAGTGTGGCTACGCACTCCAGACTGTGGGAGGCCCATAAGGCTACCCTCAGGGGGGTCATTATGAATCTGGCCGCTAAACGGAAAAGAGAACGGGAGGGAAAAATTTTGAAGCTAGAGGAACAGCTAGCAGAGCTTTCCTCCCTCCACAAAAAAATAAGAATGCCCACACGTTAACTCAAATACTAGCCACTAAAACTAGTCTTAACCTCCTCCTCTCCGCCCAGGCCGAGAAGGAATTGACCTGGTCCAAGCGGAAATTTTATGAAAAAGCTAACAAGCCTGACACACTACTTGCCAATAAGCTAAAAAAACAAGCTTCCAAACTATCACATTCACGCAATTCGAAACCAAGATGGGGACCTTACCTCCATCCCAGCGAACATAGCAGGGGAGTTCAAAAAGTATTACGAAATATTATACAATGGAGATAAGGTAACCCATAATCCGAAAACAAAGGAGGATTTACGGACCTTCTTAATAGAGGCACATTTACCCATTTTGAAGAGATGCGAAAGGGAGGCACTCCAGTCGGACTTCACGATGGAGGAACTCTCTGGGGTCATCAAAGCACTAAAACCGGCTAAAGCCCCAGGGCCAGATGGCTTTTCGAACTTATATTACAATAAATATTTAAAAATTCTAGCCCCCCACATGTTAAAGTTATTCAATGAAATCTTAGCAGGGGCCTCATTCCCAGCACAAATGCTCCAAGCCTCAATATCGGTGATCCATAAACCCGGAAAGGACCCGGCAGACTGTAAGAGCTACCGGCCCATTTCACTGATTAACTTGGACCTCAAAATATACTCTAAACTTATAGCCAACAGGGTGGGTAGTGTTCTTCCCGGGTTAATTCACACGGATCAAGTAGGGTTTATCGGAGGTAGACAAGCGGCAGATAACACCAGGAGAATTATTGACCTAATTGATCTGGCCCAAAAAGAAAAAATTCACTCCATGGTGTTAAGTCTGGACGCTGAAAAAGCCTTCGATAGAATAGATTGGCCCTACCTATCGGAAACACTGAGAGCATTTGGCTTTGAGGGACGCCTCCTGCAGGCCATCCTGGCGTTGTATAAAAACCCAACAGCAAGAGTGAGATATCAAGGTTTCCCCTCAGAACAGTTTGAAATCAAAAGCGGAACACGTCAAGGATGCCCGCTGTCGCCACTACTGTTCGCCTTATGTATAGAGCCTTTGGCGGCACACATCAGAAATAACCCAGATATCTCTGGTATCCCTGTGGGAGACCAAATGCACAAAGCCGCTCTATATGCGGACGATGTCATTCTCACAATAGCCAAATCTCTCACATCTCTCCCAAATGTATTCAACATACTGGGCAAATTTAACCAAATTTCGGGATTTAAGATCAATCAGTCTAAATCAGAAGCCCTCAATATTAATCTACCAAAAGAAGTTGAAAAACTGATTGACCTCAATTTTCAGTTCAAATGGCAACCCTCCGCTATCAAATATTTAGGGGTTTATCTCACAAGGGAGTACAAAACTTTATATAAAGCAAATTTCCCCAAGATCATAAAGACGCTGGGGGAGGATCTCCGAACCTGGATGAAGGGGAGCATCTCATGGATTGGGAGGATACATAGCGTGAAAATGAATCTCCTCCCAAAGATGCTATATCTTTTCCAGAGTCTCCCTATCCCTTTGGTGCAGGCGGACATCCTCTCCCTCCAGTCAAAAATTATAAAATTTATTTGGAACGGGAAAAACCCAAGAATTGCTAAAGGAATATTAAAACGTCCCATTCATCCTGCGGAGGGTGAGCGGTGCCTTGCTTGCAGGCCTACTATAAAGCAGCCCAATTAGGGCAGATTTTCCAATGGCACACAGACCCAAGCCTACGGAGATGGGTTGAGTTGGAGAAGAGATGCTGTGCACCAATTGAAATCCGAAATTTAATCTGGCTACCCAGAGAAGGGGTACGCAAGATGAACAATCCGCTGCAGACCATGGTCAATTCATTATAAGTTTGGGAGGCCACGAAATTCAAATGTAATTTGACTACCAAAACATCATTAATGACACCAATAGTGGGCAACCCAGACTTCGCTCCGGACCTGAATAGCAAAAATTTCTTGATATGGACTCAGAAGGGCTTCTCCCGTCTAAAAGATCTGGAGGGCATAACGACCATACAAACATTTGACCAAATTAAATCCTCTAAGAATATCCCAAACAAATTTTTTAGGTACCTTCAGATCAGAGATTTCTACAATAAAACGCCAATTCGACCGGCGCGAACAAATTTTGAGCAGCTGTGTTCCAGAGATACGGACACAAGGGGACTCACATCTAGAATGTACAGGGAAGTGATCTGCCAGAAGTCGCCCATTGACAATAGACTGAGTTACATGAGACACTGGGAATCAGACCTAGGAGAGACTTTAGAGGACGACGAATGGGACAGAATTATACAGGCGGCGGCGAAAAGCTCAATCTGCACCACATTAAAGGAGAACGCATATAAAGTCCTTATGAGGTGGTATTACACTCCGACGCGCTTAGCGAAATTTGTAAAAGGCTACTCCCCTCTCTGCCCTAAACAGTGTGGGGAAGCAGCTGACCTCCGACATATGTTGTGGTCTTGCACTAAGGGGGCCCCTATTTGGGAACAAATCAGAGATTGGATTCAGCGGATTCTCGATTTGGAGATCCCCCTGGACCCGTGGCTGTTCCTATTGGGCATGCGGATCCAGGGTCTGTCAAATGCGTCGCATAAATTAATCGCGCATTTTGCTACAGCCACAAGATGTGAGATCGCAGCATTATGGAAACAGCAGGAGATACCAATTATCCCTAAGATCAAAAACAGAATTTGGCATGTCTGCCGGATGGAACAATTAACGAGTTTAGTTAATGACTCCGGCACAAATGTTCTAAAGGTCTGGGATCCATGGTTGACCCAGGTAGACATCCCAGGAGTGGACGCCACCTCAATCTTGCACTAATTAAACTAGGTGCGTTCTCCTTTAAGGGCAGATTAGACAACACGACTCAGCGACGCACAGTTAGCAGACCTTCATGTAGTCATAGAATAGGGAAAAACAAATAAAAGAAAGAAACCTCAGAAGAACCTGTCCCAGTTAAAACCCTTAGCTATTGCCTAAAAGGTTGAACAAGAGATATCTAAAAAACTGCACCAGAGCCTGGCAACCTACCACCTCCCTCCCACCCCTAACCTCTTTCCCTGTCCCCTTGTCAAGTTCGTCTCGTCTTGTTTGTAAAGTGTTAAGTGGATGTGTCTTCGAGGCGTCATTACATGTGTTTAACAAAACTGGAAATGTAATAATGGGCTGTGGAACATTGGCTGTATTTGTACTTTCCAATAAAAATTTAAAGTTGAAAAAACAAACAAACATTTTTTTATATTGCATTGAGTAATGGAAACCCAGGACAGTGTTGGTGCTAGCTAGATATAAACACTCCAGACATGTACCAATCTTTAAACCCTTGGGTATTTAATGTTGGTACAGATAAGAAGCATGGCTTACTCCAACCCGTTTACCCTGTGGTCAAAATATTAGTACAGCTCAACCCCGTTATAGCGCAATCTGCTATAGCGCGATTATTAAGGGTTTCATATTTTTTTTTTTCATTTACAAACCTACTTTACATCCCTATCATTAAAATATATATATATATATATATATATATATATATATATACACACACACACACACACACACACACACACACACACACACACACACACACACACACACACACACACACACACAGTTAGGTCCGGAAATAATTGGACACTGACAGAATTTTCATAATTTTGGCTCTGTACGCCACCACAATGGATTTGAAATGAAACAACTGAGATGCAATAGAAGTGTAGACTTTCAGCTTTAATTCAAGGGGTTGAACAAAAATATCGTATGAAACGTTTAGGAATTGCAACCATTTTCATACACAGTCCCCTTATTTCAGGGGCTCAAATGTAATTGGACAAATTAACACAATCATAAATAAAATGTTAATTTTTAATACTTTGTCGAGAATCCTTTCCAGGCAATGACTGAAGTCTGGAACGCATGGACATCACCAAACGCTGGGTTTCCTCCTTTGTGATGCTTTGCCAGGCCTTTACTGCAGCTGTCTTCAGTTGTTGTTTGTTCGTGAGTCTTTCTGCATTAAGTTTTGTCTTCAGCAAGTGAAATGCATGCTCGATCGGGTTGAGATCAGGTGATTGACTCGGCCATTGCAGAATATTTCACTTCTTTGCCTTAAAAACATCCTGGGTTTCTTTCGCAGTATGTTTTGGGTCATTGTCCATCTGTAAAGTGAAGCGCCGTCCAATCAACTTCACTGAATTTGGCTGAATCTGAGCAGACAATATATCCCTATACACTTCAGAATTCATCCGGCTGCTTCTGTCTTCGTTCACATCATCAAAAACCACTAGTGACCCAGTGCCATTGTAAACCATGCATGCCCATGCCATCACTGCCTCCACCGTGTTTTTCAGATGATGTGGTACACAGCAACTCTCTTTTTTAGATGTCCTCATTACACAGACTAATGGGGAGTTACATACTGATCTTTTTAGAAAGGATACATACAGAAATGCCATTTTAAGGGCAGATAACCATCATCCTCCTTCTCTTATTGATGCATTACCTTTTTCACAGAAAGTCCGGGTCTGCAAAATCACGAGCAGGAAGGATAATATTGAACCAGCTATTGGAGAACTACGTAGTAGATTCCTGGCTAGGGGATATCCTCCTGCTGTGTTAGACCGGGCACTGGATAAAGAGGTAAGTGCTACCAAAAATAAGAAGGAGGACAGGCTTGTATTTACCACTACGTACAGTCATAAGCGAAGCAGAGGAAAAGACCTCCCAGCCCGACGCTACAAGCCTGGTAGACAGCGTGTATCACGCGCAGGCTGTATTAACCCCCAGCACATCGGAGACCAACCATGTAGGAATAAGCACTGTAGCTGTGATGAATCCTTGATCACATTGAACGGGAAAACACTGGACACGATGGGCCCTTGGTCCCTCTAAGGATTCATTTTGCTGGGGGTTAATACAGCATGCGCGTGATACACGCTATCTACCAGGATTGTAAGATTGGGCTGGGAGGTCTTTTCCTCTGCTTCGCATATTGCTGGTTTGGCCACGGCTGCTCAGCCTGGAATTAAGACTTTCATTATTGACATTATAAGAAGAGGCTTATACCCCGTGAATATGTATGTAATCACTTAATTGGTGATTTGAGAACTGGAGTGCTATCGTTATTTTTTTTTCTAACCATTTATTTATTTATTTTTTGTGGCATCTATTTATTCACATTTTTTCTTTCTGTGGAACATTTTTTTTTATTTCTCTGGAGTGAGTATTCGTGCTATTCCTATCCTGTGTGTTTTTTATTATGGAAGATTATGTAGAAGTGGAGGATGAGGAAGGGGTTACTGATACCTATGCCTTTAACTGTGGAGACACTCACCGTCAGAGGAGGGCATAGTCAGTTTTTGATGAAGGTGCTAATTTCATCTGTGAAGAGCCTGCTGACTTAATTACCCACTTCCTTACATTGGAAAAACTGTTATCACAGGACATTAGGTATTGGTGGGACATTACCACTCTTGAGAACTATGCTAGAGTTAAAAGGATTCCGTGAGGCTTACGCTTGAAAAAGGTACCGTCCTTTGGCTTTATTAATAAAGATTTTGAGAATGACTGGAAAGCCATATTAGATCATTGCTCATTTAAGCTAATCAAATTGATCATTAAGTATAAGCTAAATTAAAAAAAAGAAAGTGAGAGCCAATGTGAAAGTCCTACAGGATAAATTGAAAGGTTGCAGAAAAATGGAGAATTTTATTAAATATGACCAAACACTTTTAAGCAACGTGGGTGCTATGGAAAAGTCTCTAATGATTAAGAAACAACAAAAGTTTGATAGGGACAAGATAGACTATGAGAAGCAGCAAGTTTATATATGGCAACGCTACACTACAAACGCACAAAAGCCACAACCAAAATCTGGTTCTAAATATCAGAATAATAAAAAACAAGGTGACTCCAAGAACCCGAATAAATCCATCCTAAAACGCCATGGAAACGCTTCCAGTTTTGAGTCAGATGGTTCTGACTATGAGAGTCGTTCACTAGGCGTTTCCTTTTGTGATGATGATGATAATTGGCGAGTTAGATCTACCTCCCCTGAAACCGACTCTTCACAAAAATCTGTTATGATGCCCTCTCGGAAAGAAGATAAACCTTCATACTCCTTGTTTCAAAAGGAGTCAAAAAACGAAAGAGGACAAGGAGATCATCAAAGAAGAGAAGGGGGGAGAGGGATCCGGGGGATCGAGCAAAAGAAAGAAATATGCATAGGAGAAGTTGTGGATAATGTTATCAACATTTCACATAAGACTCTTACAGATGACCAGATTGCGGTTCTAAATAGAGGTTTAAATTTTGCCCCATACCAAGATTTTAATTTATTCAATACCATCATTGATCTCCAAAAATTAATTCGCAAATTGTCTCTTAAAAAATATTTTAATAGAAAAAAGGGACAACAGAGGTTCCACTATATTCCACTGATAGAGGTCTAGCTGAGAATGTTGATGGTATTGATGTTTCAATGGAGAATTTGGATTTGCATTCATTTCGTGAACAATGTGCTTTATCAGATCTTAGAGATCTTTATGATGAACAAAATCAGGATTTGGAGCCTGAGATCCCTTCCTCATTCAGCTTCTTTGGGCAATTACACTTAGGTCTTAAGAAGAAATCAACCTTTTGCCCTCATATTTTTAACAATCATAATATTAAGACCTTTGAGAAGCTGGTTGAGAGGGATCTCAGGTTATTGGCTAGGGGTATTGTACCCCGGGGGGTTCCCTCTTTAAATAAAACGAATCTGTCAGATATTGACTTCCAGGAGATGATTGCCCTCAGGGAAGATAGGTCTATTACAATCAAAAAGGCTGATAAGGGAGGGGCCATTGTGGTGCCCTCTTCTTCAGATTATCAGGCAGAGGCACTTAGATTACTTGAGGATGTTGAATCTTATACAAAATTGACATGATCCCACATGTGAGTTTTTACACCTTTTGAAAGAGATTCTTGAAGAAGGAAAGGCCCTATTTGTACTTAACACAAAGGAATATGAGTTTCTCTACAATGCCTCACCTATTGTGCCCATCTTCCACCATCTCCAAAAGATCCATAAGTCACTTGTCCGCCCTCCTGGGCGGCCCATTGTGGCCAGTATTGGATCTTTGGGAGATGGGTTATCACGCTACATTGATGGTTTTTTACAGCCACTGGTAAAAAAATCTGCCTTCTTTTCTGAGAGATTCTATGGATCTTTTATCCGCTATAAAAAATGTTATGATAGAAAAAATTAAACTAAACATATACTAAGCGCTTAACCTATTAGCCTAACTTAACAATACACGATAATGATGGATAAGTGCTCTAAATGTTGGAATTCCCTTACAAAGATACAACAATAAACTAGTGAATTCTACAGACTAATATAACAAACTGAGAAGACGGCTGCCTAAGGATTGAAAAACCACAAACCTATCCACAAGGTAAGTACAACAATAGCTTAAAAACAAAAATAAAACAAACAAGGAAAGAAAACAGAAATAGTCCTTGGCGCACTATCTGGTATATAAACCTGCAGAAAAATGAAGTCCAAAGATCTTGGTAGTGAGGATTGTTGGTCCGGAATCCAATCGTACTCAAAGTCCTCTGAGGTGGTGGAATCAGATTTGTGCGAATGATGCTTTAATGCATGCCAGACCAATATGATTGGGTTCAAAGCAGGATCTTAATGAATGTTGCAGATGTGTTTTGGGGTCAATGTCTTGGAAGGACTGGTGACCACTCCAGATGTGAAGTATTCAGAAATGTTACGTTCTTCCCTCTGAGCAATAATGACCTTCTGTATGTAGACTCTCTAATATGAGGAAAAAGCCTTAATGGACTGGTCATGCACAGCTGCATCTAAAGACTTAGTAAACAATTATTTGGAAGTCTGACTCCTCCTCCCTGTCAGACTTCCAAATAATTGTTTACTAAGTCTTTAGATGCAGCTGTGCATGACCAGTCCATTAAGGCTTTTTCCTCATATTAGAGAGTCTACATACAGAAGGTCATTATTGCTCAGAGGGAAGAACGTAACATTTCTGAATACTTCACATCTGGAGTGGTCACCAGTCCTTCCAAGACATTGACACCAAAACACATCTGCAACATTCATTAAGATCCAGCTTTGAACCCAATCATATTGGTCTGGCATGCATTAAAGCATCATTCGCACAAATCTGATTCCACCACCTCAGAGGACTTTGAGTACGATTGGATTCCGGACCAACAATCCTCACTACCAAGATCTTTGGACTTCATTTTTCTGTCAGGTTTATATACCAGATAGTGCGCCAAGGACTATTTCTGTTTTCTTTCGTTATTTATTTTATTTTTGTTTTTAAGATATAAAAAATGTTAGTTGGAAAAAGACTTTTAGATGGGTGACATTGGACGTGATGTCACTTTACTCAATCATAGATCACGAGCAAGGGATTCGAGCAGTGGAATTTTTTCTTGATGCTTCTACATTGTCCATTTCATTACGTGCCTTTCTTTTGGATTCTATTATGTTTCTGCTCACCCATAATTATTTTTCTTTTGATGCACAATTTTATCTTCAGACACGGGGTACTGCTATGGGGATGTCATTTGCCCCCTCTTATGCTAATTTGTTTGTGGGTCTTTGGGAATCCACACACATTTTCGGTGCTGATAATTCTTTTCGTCATCAGATTATTTTCTATAAACGGTATATTGACGATTTGATTATGATTTGGGATGGGGATTTATTATCACTGCATGCCTTTATTCATACACTTAATACTAATTCTTTAAATCTTAAATTTACTTATGAAGAACACATGAATCACATCAATTATTTAGACATTACTTTATTTATTGACACGACAGGCACTATTCAAACGGACATTTTTAGAAAGCCTCATTCACGTAATACTTTATTGGAAGCAGACAGCAGTCATTCTAAATCATTCATTCGAAGTATACCCAAGGCTGAATTCCTTCGACTAAGACGGCTTTGTTCAAATGACGATTTATTTGAGCATCAAGCAGAGGAATTAAAAACTCGATTTGCTCAAAGAAAATATAATCACACTGATATTGAAGCAGCATATCTGTGTGTCAAATCTACAAACAGGATCGATTTGTTATCGAACTCGTCTGTGAAGTTCAAGAAGAAACATGAATTGGATCGAGTGACGTCTGCTCTATTTATCACCCAGTTTAGTCGCCAGGCTGAACAGATTCGTTCTATCATTTATAAACATTGGGGGACCCTCACTCTTGATAAGGACCTACATAGTTCAGTTAACCAGGGTCCAGCCATTACTTTTAGGAAATCCAAATCCTTATCTGACTATCTTTCTCCAAGATTGTTTGACTCTAAGAAGTCTAACAAATCTGTTTAAAATAAAAGGTTTTTTTAAATGTGGAAAATGTTGCGTTTGATGCTATGCGAAACCAATTAAGTCTATTAAGACTATTTATTCTAAAAAGAACTATAGGATCCCATCCTTTATTAATTGTGACTCACAATTTGTCATATACTTTCTTACCTGTGGCTGTGGCCAAGGGTACGTGGGCTGCACTATACGCCCTGTTAAAAACAGAATCATGGAGCATATACGTTCCATTAAAAGAAAAGATTTCATGTTACCAGTTTCAAAACATTTTACTGACTGTCCTTCAGGAGGTCTATCAAATGTTCATTTTTCTGCTGTAGAACTGGTGCCCATGCCCATGAGAGGGGGTGATAGATTAAAGCTCCTCAACCAGCGGGAGATGTTTTGGATCCATTCTTTGGATACATTATCCCCTGCAGGAATTAATACAGAATGGGATCTAGAAAAGGTGAAGGGAAACACAAAATGGATGTGCCCCCTAAAAGAATTCACTTAAATGCACACCATAACAGTGTAAAAATTAACTTTTAATAAATTTACGTAAAACATATATTACCAAAGTAATGTGTAATGTGAATTAAAAATATATTAAATCAACGCTATCAGGCAACCTTGTCGTCAGTTATAAGTTCATACTATCCCATTTAACCACTTAATAATGGTGGGATATGGAGGACACAGATTGCTAGGAGTCAGGGTGTTAACCCCTCTGGAGCAACGGTGAGACCCAATAATGGAAGTGTATAGATGTACACAAGTGAGTGGCCAATGGGTTAAATGTCCAGCTACCTTGCTAGATCAGCCAGCACTGCGCACTATAATGGAGACTTTAGTGTGTTAAAATAAGAGTGCTAGAGTGATAAAGCTGGCAAATGCAGTGATAATGGTAGTACATACACTGCTTGTCCGGGATGGGAAGGGAGCGAAGATAGCAGGGATACACCATGAAAAATAAAAAATAAATGCATACAATAGTGTAATAAGTTCTTTTCAATCTGGATAAAACATGTATGTCTTGGCTCTATAGCAATGCCTACTTACAGCAGGTCAAAAGGTAAAAAGCATTGATCTACACAGCAGGTAGAAAGGTGTCAGGATCTTCAGGAACAACAGCCCAGGTTTACAGCATAAGAAATCAGCACCTCAGCTCAGACGTCAGTAGATGTGAGTGGATCAGAGACATGCAAAAGAAAGGCAGACCATAGTGTCGATCGTGCATAAAATTTATATAAACAAACAACAAATTTTAGGAATTGTACTCACATTGTGTACATAATCATAGTTCACATAAGGCTTTACTTGAGGCAAATGGAGTGCTGGTTCAGTGTGGAGCAGCTCACCGGGGATCTTCTCCTTAGACTCACAACAGACCGGGTGGGAGATGGCGTCTGACGTCACATCCGCTGTTGGGGTGACGGCATCCTGTCTTGGAGGCAAACGGTGGGGGAACTCAGCAACTCTGAAGCCTTCAGTAGAAAGAGCAGCTGCAGCAATGAAAGTGGCTCTACGCGTTTCGTCGTACTAGACAACTTCCTCAGGAGCATTCATTGAGGAGAAGATCCCCGGTGAGCTGCTCCACACTGAACCAGCACTCCATTTGCCTCAAGTAAAGCCTTATGTGAACTATGATTATGTACACAATGTGAGTACAATTCCTAAAATTTGTTGTTTGTTTATATAAATTTTATGCACGATCGACACTATGGTCTGCCTTTCTTTTGCATGTCTCTGATCCACTCACATCTACTGACGTCTGAGCTGAGGTGCTGATTTCTTATGCTGTAAACCTGGGCTGTTGTTCCTGAAGATCCTGACACCTTTCTACCTGCTGTGTAGATCAATGCTTTTTACCTTTTGACCTGCTGTAAGTAGGCATTGCTATAGAGCCAAGACATACATGTTTTATCCAGATTGAAAAGAACTTATTACACTATTGTATGCATTTATTTTTTATTTTTCATGGTGTATCCCTGCTATCTTCGCTCCCTTCCCATCCCGGACAAGCTACTATTGAAAGGAATCTGTACACATTCCTGGAAGGTTGAGAATTTGATCAGTGATCACCTTGACACATTTTATTTTGAATTTTAATTTTGTGCACTATTTTATCACAGATTGGGTGTGGTTAGCGCCGGTAACAAATCACTTTAAGTTCACTTAGTACATAAACTGCAGCATAGACCTGCCAGACACGGCAGTGCTGTGCAAGGAAAGCAGGCACACTCACTATAAAATTAAAGGATTAAATAAATAACTAACTAATGGGATCAACACAGTTAGAGCCAGGAGACTGCTGACACTACATTAAAACAGCTCCAAGTAGGAGACTGACAACATTGCGCGTCCAACGCGCGTTTCCCTCCAGCAAAGGAGCTTCTTCAGGGACAAATTTTAAATCTAAAACATTTTTCATGAACATTTTGTATGAGTATTCTTGCTATGCTTCCGTCTCACGATGATAATAATGATTGTCTGTTTATTAAGTTATTTATTATTGTCATTTTTTTCTGCTTTCTAGTGATCAAATAAGATATATATTTATTAATGAATTCAATTGTCCTACATTTTCTTTTGGCATCTATTCTTCTTTATTATTTATTATTTGTTTTCCTTTTTCTAACTATATATTTACTTTTTTCTAGAATAATATTGTGTTTTACATATGTCCTTTAAACCATATCTATTGTGTCTAGGAGTTTGATGATATACCATTCATATGCCATCTTATGATATTAAAATTAACAAATCAATGGGTTAAATATACATTGAATATTCACTATAGATTTGGACATGTGTATGTTTATGTTTCCACAGTTGATATATATGTGTTATTGATATTTCTTTTGTATGTGATTGGTCTTTTTTATTAATTTTTTACCTGTTTATTCCCTCTATGTGGATCTCTTCCCTCTGAGCATTACGCCCCTTTCCTGTGTTTCATTTCACAGGGAATTTGTGTCCTGGGGGTTTGTGTTTACCTGGACACAGGTGGGCGGTGCTTTTGAGGGTGTAAACCATATAAGAGTTTGATTAAGACCAGTGAAACTACTCTTTGATAAAGCGCACCATGCGAGAGGTTTCTCTTTTTAATTAGTTATGTCCCAATAAATAATTTGTTATTTTTTCTATTAGCCTCCAGTTCTCGTTTTTTCATAGTTGTGATCCAAGTCTTTTCCTTCCTGCTTACTACGTACAGTCAAGCTGGTGGTTTTATTAAATCTACCAGTCTTAAACACTGGCATATTCTGCAAAATGATGATATATTATCTGAAAGTTGCTGTGTACCACCAATGGTGGCATTCAAAAGAGGGAGGAATCTGGCGGATAGCCTGATACATGCAGATAATGAGGGTAACTACAGAACTCCTCATTTTCTGGAGGGTGGCAGACCGGGTAACTTTAGATGCATGAGCTGCTCGGTCTGTAACAGTCTGACTACCGGTAGTCAATTCAGTCACCCCCCAAAGCGGGAGAATCATAAAAATTAAAAATAGACGCCCCACAGCGTGTGCTCCGCTGCTACAGAGACTGGAACAGTGAAAGACATTATTGCTTGGCACGGCGAATTGGCTGTACTGCTGTTCAGCTGAACTGGAGACCTCCTAAGTACTACCTTGAGGCTGAGGGCTGTACTAACAGCTAACCGATTGGAAGACCACCCAGGCCCTACCCCCGAGGCTGAGGGATTGAGAAGGAGAGAGCCACGACATCTCTATTGGCGTCCGTTGGTGCTTGGGTAACATTAACCCTGAAATGATTGTTTTTTCTATCTAAATGTACGCTTAATACTCACCTTTATTTTGTGGTTACTAATATAATTTTTAATGCACTATGAGCGTTGTGCGCTGTGTTTTTTTGTATTTCTGTTTGCTATTAGGGGGTATTTGAGCCATCCCTGGTGCCACAGCTGCAGACGTTCCATATACTCTACGTGTTTAAAGGTCACCTCTTTTTGTACATCACTATATCACCTCACTTTTATTGATTGTAGTAGCGCACTATATCTTTTCACATTTTCTCACTCCAGATAGGGAGACTTTCTTATTGAGACGTGAAGCATTCTGGATACATGCTTTAAATACCAGCAACGGTATGGGTCTTAATGAGCAACAGAATTTAAAATGCTTCCTTAATAGAAGGTAATTTTTTGTCTTTCTACAGGCATATTTGATCTTGCACCATCCATGGACTCTGCACTTACCTATTGGGAAAATTATCCTTTTTGTGTGGTTTTTTTCCCTTCCCTCCCTCCCCCTTCTCTCCCCCCCCCTGGCTGTGTGTACCCATTTCTGACTAGGTATACACACTAGTATATTCTAAATACTGATGTACTGCATATTCTTATGTGGCATTTCACGGTAACTTTGCAGGATTATACTGATGTCATCAGCAGTATACAGTCACATGTTTTTAATAGTATATTGCTGTATTAGTTTTGTGCACATATGCTTTATGAATATTTTGGTGTGTGGTTTATTTACACTTTCAGGGTGATTTATAGGAGTGTGTCACTCCTCCCTGCTCTGACACTGATCCCATGGCGACGGATACATCTTTGTCCAGCCCTGTGAGTACAGTCTTGATTGGTGCACACCCCCCCTTCCCCCCGACGGGCGGGTCACGCTGACGTCATCATGGGGGAGTGTTCAGTCTGGGGAGAGGTGTGGCTGTGGCTGCATTCCTCCAAGACAGCTCTATGCTGTATTGCCAGGGATTTAGACCTAGACGTCTGACGTCACTAGGGGGCGCCATATGGTAGCTCTGACATCACTAGGGGGCGCCATATGGTAGCTCTGACGTCACTAGGGGGCGTCAACATCCTGGTTATGTGGCAGAGCGGGGAGAGTATCAGGGGGGTGGTATATATTGTGACTGTTTTCTTGTGTTTGGTAGCCTTCACCTTGAGAAAGGCAGTATTAGACTGCCGAAACGTTGGACTTTATGGCATATTAAACCTCCTTTGAGTAAGACCGTGTGCCTGCTTCTTCTTTGTCCGGCTACAAGAAGGGTCAGGAGACAGGGAGGACAGAGGCAGGAGAAACCCATCTGACTCCGGCCTTGCCTGTCCCTACGAATACAAACATACAACCCCTCACTGAATAACATAGCCCTAATCCCATGTAATAATCCTGGGTGTAAACAAAATAATGGTTTTATGAATATTGTAATGGTTTATTAGGGACCTAGGAGGTGGCTAGTGGGGCTGTTATGTGTATTTTTGTTTATTGTGGGTAGTGGGGGTGGATGAACGGGGTATTGGCCCCAAGGATGGGTGTTTAGGCCTACCGGGTGGGGGGGGGGGGGGGTAGCGGGAGGGGTTAACCCCTTCATTACCTTAGCGGTATTAACCACGAAGTTAAAGAAGAGGTTAAGTCATCCTGCAACCCCCTGGCAAGGCCTAAACACCCACCCAGGGCCAAATACCACCTTCACCCACCCCCGCTACCCACAATAAGCCTGGCACGGGTGTATAACCCCTTCATTGCCTTGGCGGTAATGAAGTTGCCTGTAAATGCATTTTTTATGCATCGGATTCATGCCGGGGGTCTCTGGTGCTGATATTAATGGATATCAGCTCTGGGACACATGCATGTTATTTTCATCGCAGCTTCACCCCACCTTCTTGCCAACTTTTGTGGCGGGACAATTTGGAGAAGAAACAGCAATTTTAAAGTGGCGATCAGCCGCAATAAGCTGATCAGGGCTTATAGAATTGAGCGTGTTTGAAAAACTGGCGATCAGTGCTGAAAAGTGGCTTATCACCGCGCGTCTGCCGATTTTATTTATTTATTTATTTTCCGGCAAAAAAACCCCGGTTATTTTTGCTCTAATCGCCAGCTTCTCTGGGCTTTCTGAATCGCTGTAGGCTTTTTTGGCTATAAACTGGTGATAAGTGGCTTATCGCTGCTTACTGCATGAGGGCCTTAGGGAGGATTTGTTCCTGTAAAGTACACCTAGTTTGGCATAGGATTTGGATGTCAGGGTATCAATGTGCATCCCAAATGTTAAATGGGAGTTGAACTATATGCCCAGATATTTCAAACAAGTAACAGGGGCTAGGATGGTATTAGAGCTGGTTTTTATCTGAAGCTCTGTCATTGGCAGCTTTAGCAATTTAGCTCTGGTCCCAAATACCATTGTTACAGTCTTGTCAGTGTTTAAAATCAGTTTGTTTTGGGAAATCCAGTTTCAAGTCTCAAAAAATCAGATTGAAGTATGTGTTCAAGGTCAGAGAGGCGAGGGCTGCGTGCATATAGGATCAGATCCAAGGCCTCTCACAGTAACCTGTTAGGAATATTATTTTCTCATCTATCCGACATAAGTATAAAATATACTCTACCAAGACCCCTAATACAGAGTTACCCACCTTATACGGGAGCAGCTGCCAGACGAGTACAGTAAATGTATCTTATTTCTTTTACCACTGGAGGGCAGCGTGGAGTTGCAAGGAGTGGCGCCCGTAAGGACGACGTGCCAGTTAGGCGGAAGGAGACGCGCGCACACACTTTTATGTGAAACGGATATTTTTGGGGAGGGATTTAGTAGTCTGAGTGAGAAAATTGATATTTTGTCACAATGGAAAAATGGAAAAATTAACCATTTAAATATGCACAGATTTTATCCCACGTTTGGAAATTAGGGATGTTGCCTAAAAGTCTGAGAATGCATTAAGTGCCACCCACGGGCTTTAATGAAGCAGCATTTGTGGGATAAAGGGAACAGCATCCTGTATAAAGGTATTTTGGGCTCGATATAAATAATTGAAGCCAAAAACTAATATTAAGTAAATTGAGAATGGAAAAATATTCAGCACAAACGTACAGAATGTGATATTCTGAGAGATCTTACAGATGTTATCAAATCCCACAATGAATATATAGAAAATGTCTGTATAGAACGAGTCAAACAAGAATATGCCAATAAAACGTTTAATTGGGAGATACAGGGGCCACAATTCAGGTCAGTTAGCTGGAAGAAGGGAAGCCGGTCAGCCAGAAGAGCAGGTCCTCCGGTCAGCCAGAAGAGCAGGTCAGCCGGTCAGCTCTGAGATCAGCATTACTTATATCCCCTAAACGTTGTCCCCTGCATGTAATGCGCAGAACAGCCTGCACTGCATATACTGTACATGAGATACTTAACCCTTTCTTTTCGCTCGACTCTAATCTGAATGATTTGCTAATTGGTTTGTAATTAGAGAGATATTTGTAGCAGAATCCCATGTATGTTCTTTTTACCTTTTTAGATACCGTTTTGTGTAATAAAAGATATGAGATCAGAGGGGCTTCCTGTTTGCACTCGTGTTTTGGCAGAAGTGTATATGTGACCCTATAAATCTCCCTCACACCCGGCTTGGCAGCGTGACACTAGTGCAATGACCTGGGGAAGAATCACTGAGCTGTTAGCAATAGATACAACGGATAGAAAAGACACTACACATAGGTTGGATTAAAGAGAGTATTTTATTGAAATAATGAATCTCTTTGCTGGTAGGGGCCTGCAGCACATTGCAGAGCAATATAGTAACACGCAGAGCAATGCACTGCAGGCCCCTCCGGCAGCAAAGGAGTGAAGACCAATGCAGGGTGTATAAAGATCTCACTGATAATTCATGCACAAAGGGCAATTTGTTGCTGTGATCCAGAGGAAGGCGAAACATAACCCCTGCTGTGCAATGGGGGAAAAAAATTCCTTCCTGACCCCATTAAATGGCGATCGGAGGGTCCCTGGATCACTGCGCAGTGAGATCAGATGGAGCAGCACAGATCAGCGTTGTTATACACAGGGGCACACTCAGTATATAGAGATGTGGGTGATGGGGCCCTTGTGCCCCTGTGTATAACTCACCTGCTCCCCCATCCCCCTGCATATCTATCCCATTCACCCCTTTTCCTCCCGCATACCTCGCAGGGCCGGCCGGCCATTAGGCGGTTGCCTAGCGCGCAAAGGTCCTAGGGGCGCATTAATAATCATTATTATTTTTTTTCTTATTATTTCTAATTTATTTATCTTTTTTTTTAAATTATTATTCTTTTTTTTTATCCAGTATTTTGGCGCCCTTTTGTTTTTATTTTGCGTCGCGCTGGGGTGCGGTCGCACCCCCTGCAGTCCCGATA